>NW_017259323.1:1487755-1490247 GCF_001594045.1 Atta colombica
ATTTTTATATTATTATTTTTATATAATTTAATTTTATTAAGGTGCTTATTATTTTATTTTATTTTATTTTAATATTGTTACTTGTTATTTTTATTATAAAATATTATACAATCAACATTTATCTTAATTATCTAAATTAAATATAAAATAGACATTTAAAAAATTTTATTATATGATATTTTATCAGAGGTTTGTATTAATTAAACAATTAGTATAAAATTTGATCAAAATATTTATCTAATTTGACTAAATATTGCGCATATTATTCTTTCGAGATCTATCCTTTTCGCCTTTATTCATTTTTTATATATTAATAATATCTTTGTCTGTACAATAAATAAGTCTTGAATGCCTTTAAAAGCTGTAGTATGTAAATTAAATAGCGGAACGAAATGCACAGTTTAAAAGCCACACATATTGGTAGTAAATGGAGCTTCTGATAGAATTTCCGAACTTTTGAATTTATTCAATTTAATAGAATTCTGATTTTTAGGTAGTATAATTTTTGTACCAGAGTACTTTTGCTTTAGAAACTAAAATTAAAAATTTTTTTTTTAAATTATAATTAATAAAACAATTTTTAACATTGAATGAAAATTGAAACTTTGTTTTTGTATTGAAGCATTGTTTAACACACAAACATAATCTTACGATATTACGATATTAATTATAATTCCCTGAATAAACTCGAAATATGTTATAAAGATTGAAGAAATAGATTTCGTTTTGATTATTAATAATTTGATTACATTTCTCAATTTTTAATAGAAATTTAAATGCATGGTGTTTTAAGTATATGTATTATCAATTATAAAATAATGTTTAGATATTATTTTATTTAATGAAAATATGCATGATAAAAGAAAATGAATGTAGGTATATCAAAGGAGAAATAAAATTTATTAAATTTTTTGTAATATATCATTTTTTTAAATAAATTGAAGCAAACATTAATCCAAATCTAACATTCTGCTAGCACTCGCAACAATAAATATATATTTTCTGATTGTAGTAGCGAAAATTTACTCAATAGATATAAGCATTTAGGAAAATATAAAAAAATGAATATCACATTTTGTTTCCAAAAGATAATGAAATACCGTTAAAAAACACTAAACAGTATGTAAAAGAATTATTTTATATCATTTTTTTTTTTTTAAATCGCATCTAACATTGAACGTACAACGAACTATCATGTTGCTACGTAAAGTATACCGACGAGCGGAAAAAAAGTTTTTTATTTAATTTCCAATCTAGAGGTGCGCAAAATTTTAACCGAAAGGACACTACCAAGATAACGAAGCATATTGAAATCTACAATCTATCTAACACAATCTATCTACTTGTAGCACTTTTTATTTTTATTGACCAAAAGGATTACTTACTTCGTGAAATTTTTATGTATTATATATTTTATGTATTATATATTTCTATTGATTATAGCGACAAGTAAGTATTTGACTGGTATTAAAGTATATTTTTTATTTTATGGAAAATAAAAAGATTTAATGTAATCTTACTACTAAGATTCATACTTCTCATTCTTCACATTAAAATATTTCTCGTTGAACGAATAAAGAGACTTGCAATTAAATATTATATCTCAAGGATTACAATATTTTTTGTCTCTTTTTGTTTGAAATTATTAACTTCGTAATTATATTTTAAAAATCTTTCTACAATATATATTAATGCAAAATATTGTATAATAATATTAAAAACAAACTTTATTTCTGAATAAAGAGAAGAAAGGTGAGAGATGGATTTTCCAACAAATAAAAAATAAGATAATGCAATGTATTTCATGATTTTATAATAGTTACATCGCGATATTTCTAAAACAATATAGTCCTTTGCATACAACGTGACATTTCCATCAGATTATGAAATAAGTCACGCAATAAAAAAAAGGCGTTGTCAGCAAGCGAACAGTGTGACAAACAAACGAGGAAGTAACAAATTGAAAAGCGCCGTTGAAAACTGACGACGGAAGGTTGAATTGACTCCGTTAATTAATCAGCTTCAGCCTAGGGAGCTGCTAGCCTATTATTTGTATTAACGAGAGCATTGCCGTCGTAAATACGGAAACGTCACGTCGGAAGATAGTGAAAGGATTGGATAGATTCGAGATATAATACATCATGCAATGCGTAAATTCATCTTTGGAATTTGATTCTGGAACCCAAACTGGAACACAAACTCGAACAGTGTGATCTCTTTCTCAATTATTTTTGCTATTTCATACGAAGTATGTTTTTGTATGCATTCGCGCTCGTGTGTATATAAACGAGTTCTTGGAAACGTGCGTAAATTATACACTATGTTTGTGCATTCTCACTCTCGCTCTCGCTCTCGCTTTCGCGCTCTCTCTCTCTCTCTCTCTCTCTCTCTCTCTCTCTCTCTCTCTATTTTGTAATAAAAAATTATGACAAGTAAATTCTTTTTTAAATTAAAATGTATTAAGTTATTAATATTGAATATATATATATATA
>NW_017259323.1:1490347-1493214 GCF_001594045.1 Atta colombica
ATAATCAGAAAAATACGTATTTAAATGCATTGTACAAATAAATATATATAAATGTGTAGTTTTCAATATGTAGATTTATTTGTAATGAATTATATTGCAAAAAAAAATATTATTAAAATATTATTATCCATTACTTTACACTATTGATAATAATTTATTCAAGATTAGAGACATTTCTTTAAATTTACAAAAATTACTCCATTTTAAAATTGAATGTTTAGATAGTTAATTAATTATTTTAATAAAAAATGTTTCTAACAAAAATAATTTTTTATAATTAATGAAGTTTAATTTTAAAATTTGAAGAAAAAAGAATTAAAATTTTCACGTTTCTATTTAGTTTTAATATAAGTACTAACTTATACTTATATGTATATTGGCAATAATAAAAAAAAATTATGTTATAATTATATATATCATCAACAAAATGAGCTTGTTGAATTTCTAATTTATAAGACAAATAAGCATATGGACACGACGCGTATAATTACATGACACGTAAAGTAAGGAGTATCTTTTTTCATCTTTTCATTATACATCTATAATTATATCATGCATGCGCCTGTGTTGCTAAAAGTGTAATTAAACTACTATATGTAAAATATTGCTTTCATTAAAGATTAACTGCTCATTACTCGCATGATAGAATTTAATCTTCTATTCATTTTTATCTCTTTTTGTTGTAAGTTGTGCAATAATTTTTAATTTCTTATTTATTTATTGTCACTAATTTATAGTCAATAATTTTTAATTTCTAATATACTCTCATGTTACAGTGTTACAGTGTTCTATAATAAATATGTTTACAAAATCTGAAGATCAATTTTCCTTGGGAAATATTTTTGATTATAAAAAAATTTATGTTGATGTATTGATTAATTATGGGTATAATTAAAATAACAAAGTGGAGGAACGTCAAGAAAAATAAAAAATTTTATATAAAATATTATTAAATAAAATAGAACAATATCTTATGCGCGTTTAATATTTAGATAGAATTAGCTGATTAATGGCTGTAGGACTATTTAATATAAAAATTTATAATCAAATTTTCTAGTAGCTAAAATTGGGAATATGAGGTCATCCAATTTTATTTTAACACCGAAGTGACGTTCTTTGCCATTATAATGGTTGTTAATAGATCCTGTGTGCTTGTGCACATGACTCTCTTTTAGAGTTATTGCTTGTGTGAAAGACATGCCCGTGATAATACAAATTCACGTCATATGTATGTGAATGCAAGAAGTATGTGTACCACTCGCACATGTGTCATTTAAATAGCACGTAACGATTAGTAGGTTGACCAAATAAGAACGTATTGTTAAATGATTCGTTCATTGGATTCCCAATTATTAGATAAGTTATAATAGTTATATGGGATCGATTCAGGTAGTCGATAAAAAGGAATTTACATATTATGTTGATTATCATTTTTACATGTGTATATGTACTCGTATATACTCAATGCTTTTCGTAATTCATATTTCAGTTCACATAATTACACAATCACACTTAACAGAAGTGAGACTAGATGAAGTCATAATTGTCTCTGATATTGTTTGATCTCTATTGATCTTTAAGCCAAGATTTATGCTAGAACATATGACTTGCGTATCACAAGTCGTCGATGCTATACGTCTTAACTTGTCAATGGATAAGAAAAAACGAGATCAGCAGAACGTCTTTGCGAGAAGATGTATTTTCATTAATTAATACTTTCGCAAAGGCTTACACACGTTTTTAAACACTGCTCTCATATCCTTCTTTTCTTTGTTGTCTCTTTTATTATCTTTCTTATCTTTATTATCTTTCGATCGATAAAATCTGCGCAGTTCATTATATTCATGATCGAGTTTAAATTCTACAAGTGTCTTGATGGCACGGAATTTGATATTACCTGGGTAATTTGTAGTATATCAAATTTACCTCAAAATTGTTTTGAAAATTTCAAAGCAGCTAATTGTATCCAATGAATGAAAATTTATGCTCAAGCAATCAATGACTAACGAGTACAAAAAAAGATGAAAAGAAATATTAATGTTTAACATGGAAAGTGCACAATCATCTGTGAATTTTGAACATTTGTTGTTATTTTATATACAACTTTCGAGTATTGTATAATTTTTGATATTGCTTTTCTTAAAATACTTTAAAGTCTGATGCCTTTTAATGTTGTAATTAACTTCCATTGGTTTTATAATTTTAAAATATACAAATATATTTAAAAATAATTCGGGATAACATGTTGCTGTTTAAAAATCTTGTGATTTTCGTAAAAAGAGCCATTTAAAATTTTATTTTCCATCTTTAAAATCACAATTTTAATTTTATGAGAATATCTTAAAAATTTTTTAAATATTCACAAATATATATAGGTACAAAGTTTGATTTGTAAGCGAACGTGCCTTAAACTTCACATAATTCATGTGTTTAGCATGGATCGTAATTTGCATGTTACATTACATGAAATTTGCGAAATTCGTAGGGAAATAGCGCTTAGTGGAATGATTGATTCACCAATACGCGTATTTGCTGATTTGATATGAGTATTTCTGTTCACGTTTGTGTCTCAATTTAAAAGATTTGTGAAATCTATATTTAATGATTCTAATAATAATGATTTTAATATAATTTTAACATATCATTTTTTGAAATGTACATATATTAATTGTAAAAGAATTTCAAAAAAGTAATAGTACATAATTTTATAATTAGCAGTTTAAGTGTCACAAGAAACGTTCATTACTAATGAAACAATAAATTTTAGTTTTAATGATCACTAAAGTTATATTATAAACTTTATTTTTTTAAATAATTATTTTGTTATATAATTAGTTGTTTTGCTAATAATTAGTTGTTTTGTTGTT
>NW_017259323.1:1493314-1500490 GCF_001594045.1 Atta colombica
CTTTATATGTCATTATTTATTTTTTTTTAATTTTTAGATATAAAACTTAGTTTTAATTCTGTCTTGTATATAAGAAAAGAAAGTGATTTGCACGAAGATTACCTATATACATAGATTATGTACATTATATATTTTCGATTAATTCATCGAATTATTTCATCATATTGCGTTTATTAACATTCCTTCATTCAGAAAATACCCTTTTAAGAAGCTTATCGGACTAGTTTTGCTTGAAAGTCCATCAATTGTACCTTCTGTCTACATAAAAGCATGCAAATCATCATATCCGTCGATCTGTTGTAATCAAGCGATTCCGAATGGCAATTCATGAGTTGTATTCCAACACTATTACATCATAATAATTGAGTCTTCTCTTAATTCCGACTTCATACCGAGATTGTGGCAGTTTTCGTAGGTCGATGGTCCATTATTGCAGGATTAGGTGTACATCCAATCGATTTGAATATTAAGGCGACCTACATTTTCGGCGAAATTGTGATGAAGGAATGTCTTCATTTCAAACATTCAAGTTTCAAGCATTTGTATAATGTCTGAAATGTAACAATTTTACTTCGAGGATTTGTAATACTTATATTAATCCTTTCAATTAATAAGATATAAAAAATCTTTGTGAGAATTTAAATTATAATTAATAGTTTATTATAATTTAAATTATAATAAAAAGCTCAATGTATAATTAATAAAGTTATTTAGAATGCATCTAATATTGATATATGTAATACAAAGGAAAAATTAGAAGATATACAATTTGGATAATTATAATTAAATTATAATAATATATCATGACATGATAGTACTGTTCATTGTTAACATTTTTAAGTTACATACTATGAGACAAAATCAAAGTTTGAGTAACATTAGATTTATTAATAAATGAAAAAAAATTACAAATGATGAAATAATGATATATCAAATTAATATTAAATAAAATTATTAAACACTTATGTATAAATATTTTAGAATATTCAAATAGTCTCGGTTTTTTATTTATTTTATTTAAATTTGTTGGAGGCTAATATAACTATTCATTAAGCGTAATTCTTGCTTCCGTTTTCGAGAAATTAATTGACTTTAGCGTTACGTTTCGATTACTCTTGGAATTTGTCTGAGAGAGAGAGCGAGAGAGAGAGAGAGAGAGAGAGAGAGGGAAGTAAAATTAAATAATTTTATTTCTCTGCTATAACGTAAACAGATCTTTCTTAGCGAGAAAATAAAATCCATTTCTGCTGCGTTGATTTAAATTACTAAGATTACTCAAGTAATGTAACTCGACCTGTGAATTTAATTACGAAATCGCTTTCTGCGTTGCTTATTCAATTTTTTTTTTATTTCAAATCATACTTTTGTATTAGATTTGGCATAAATAGCTTAAAAAATAAGAATACTTTTATGATTATAATTCGAAATTAAATCGACGAGAATAAATCAAAGAGAAATAATCTTTGAAAAATAATTTTCGATTGAAATGGATCTTACTTATAAGCAGAAATGTCTAAAAATACATCATAAATATCTTAAAGATATCATAAATCCTAAATATATTTTGAAAATATCCCTATGATGTATTTTAGATACATCTGCTGTGTGGATAGTATTTAGTATTGATATACAAATTTTTGTAAATATATTTTTTCAGTTTTATGAACTACGCTGATTCTGCTTGTCAGATTTGAAACGCAATCTCTCATTTTCATTTGGTTGATTTCGAAATAAAATTATTTATATACATTTTCTTAAAAAAACAATGTTCTTTCATTAATTACTAGTTATTGCGACAAATATTTCCACATGTCTTGGTAGTCGAATTGATATGATATCTGTCCGATGATCTCCTGGAGAGTCGCTATAAGATCCATTTTGACTAAGTAGAATTGTTTGTCAATTGATTCTTTTTATGATATTAAATTCATAATTTTTTATATCTTACACTAATCGGTAAAAGAGAAATTTTTCTGTTACAAAAAATTGTTGCATAATTGCTTTCATAATTATATTATTTTCTTATTTCGCTTCGTTAAAGATTTATGACAAATGCCATATTTGCATAACGTTGTTCTATAACATTCACGATACGAAATAACGAAAACAATAGCTACTCCGAAAAGAGCTATTTTTTAAAATGCAATGTTATCTTTTTTAAATTTGTATTTTTATTTAAGAGAAGTTTAACGCATAAAAATATAAGTGTAATACATACATATATGTGTATATACATACATGTATGTATATGTACATACTATGAAATACATATACAATACAAGAACGATTCAAAGAGATAAACAGGTAGACTTTTGCTCGTTTGATACGTGCAATATCGCTTCATTAAAGGCAGTTGTTGTCGCGCGACGATATCTCGGACTTTAATTTGATCCACGGCTTCGAGCACTCAAGCACGTCGTCGCCATCGTTCTCGTTGTCACCGGACTGCTTTTCCCATGACGGGGGCGGGATTGGATGAAAAGCTTCGCAATTAATCAGATATTCTCTGTTACTTGCGATCTTGCTCTGTAAAATTACTAGACAGGCACTAGGCAATGTAATTATAGACGGCCGCGCTCCTGCCATGAAAAGTCATTCGAAATTGTGTTTGACTTTTGAACAGCAAAATATCACGCGTGATCGAATCTGATTCTGCCGCACTCCTGTACTACTAAAGCATTATTTACGGATCTAACACGATTTCTATTTTAGACTGCTGAAGATCATTTAATAGAATAGCATTTGCCTGTTATCAGCACAAGGCGGAAAGATACTTAGATACCATTATTCCATCGAGCATATTAGGTAAACAAAAGACAGAATTCGGTTTACGCTTCGCCAATTCGCAAATTTCTCTACTGTTATAAAATTTTCAATTTATTAAGAAACTTTAGTTTACTCAAAAAATAAAGCTAACATGTATGACGGATCATTATTATTAAAAATTGTTACAAGCAAAATTTTAATTTTAAAATTGTGTTGATGATGTGTGAAAACTTCTATTACATGTATGTATTGAACTATCGACATAGTTCTTTTCCACAAATGAATTCGGAATTGAAGATGAGAAAAATGTCTGTGAAAGTTTTGGTTATCAATCAGTTATTATATCAATTAGAATTTCTGTTATCACACAACTATAATTCTAATAGATTTAATCAGAAAATTCTGACTCATCTATTTCAATCAGAATTCTAGCTAATCCAGACATTTTTCTCCGTAAGATTATTATATTTTATCATTCTTCTATCTTTCCTTAGATTCTAGGATTTGCAAATCTTCTTTAGGTTACACAATATAAAATATATTATTGCACAGTATTACTTTTGTATTTTGAAACTGATGTCTCTTCTTCATAATCCAACCAATTCGCGAACCAAAATGGTAAATTAAATATTCCCTTCGAAGATATAACGAGAAATATTAGGTGTGGGAAAAAGTTCGTGGCGTTTTTCCCGTTAGATGTAACAGGACGAACTTTGTAACGCCACGAACTTTTTTCACGTCACGACTAATTTTTACTAGTAACTAATTTTGTGGTTAATTTTCATAACTAGCTACTTCGCCATTCCTTTTCTAAAAGTGACAATAGAAAAAGTTAATTACACGATGTAGCGATATTATTTATTTCTTCCTACGTATTCATGTTTTAATCCTTTGATGTAGAGCATTCATTTTTTATTTATCTAGAAAATTTTAATTTATTTAAACAAATAGCACTATCCGAAAAAAAAACATCAAAACAAGTCATTTCCTTTTGTATCTTTTTAGATACTAACTACCTGAGTCCAATTTCTAAAACGATGAGTTACAGAAAATTAATTTTTTCAAAATTTGAGGGACATATGGATATACGTTTTCTGTCACTAATTTTATTACTATTTGTTATTAGATTAGATTATATCAATTGATCTTGCTTGATTTCTGAAGCTAATCTATTATCTGATTATGTGAATAAATTCTGTCGACAGAACACAAACCCTAATTCTAATGCACGTGTTGTCGTGTGTTACGTGCTTGTATTAGAAAATAACGTATTGGAAAAAAAGTATGCGTTTGATTGGAGTAATCTATGTATGTGTTCCATTTCACGCGTGATGTTTAGCATTTTATCTTTTTTAATATTCGGTGAACAACAAGGTGACACATAAAATGATACATCATGCACATTATCATGTGTGAAACAAAACATATTCTATCGAGGCGCGTTTGATGTGCATAATATGCGGCAATGCATTCATGGAAAGAATAAACTGTGGGCGCAGATATCTGCAGTCTGTTGATATGTTTTGATTAAATCTGTTGCTATTCTGTCGATATTTTGTTTTTTTGTGCTTTTTGCTTAGTAATTTTCTATGGAATAAAAAGTAAAGTTGTAAAAAGTTTAAAATTTCGTGTATTTTAAAATAATAGTATAAACACACACACACACACACACACGCGCGCGCGCGCGCGCGCGCGCTCACACACATACACAAGTATCTAATACCACATACAACAATATATCTAATATACCTAAACAAAAATGGTTTAAACAAAAATAAGAAGTCAATATTTGCAGAGATTTATCGAACAACTTTTTATTGTCAATAAAGGAATTTAAAAATATTTGTACAGATTTATTGAAATATGCTATTATATACGTAACTATTATAGCAGGAAATCCAATTTTATTGGATGAAATATGATATATTTAATTGATATTTGAAATATGATATATTTATTTGATATTTGACTGCAAATCATAAAAGGTAAATCAATTCACTTGCAATTATATGTATAAGTAAATATTTTTAATTGTTGTTAGATATGATATGTAAAATGCATAAAAAATTTATTTTACATGAAATGTATGCAACAATTAAACTTAATAATTTTTTGAATTTTTTGAATGGAAAAGTTCTTATTGTAGAACGAAAGTATGTTTCAATATAGTTTTGTAGTTAAACATTAGATAATAATTTTGCTTATATGCTTATCTGTATTTGTTTAAAACTTTTGTACTTATAAAATTGTAATTTCAACATCAGTATTGTTTAAACTAATTTGCGCGAACATTAAAAAAATTTGTATTTATGAATTTGATAAATTTCTTTTATTTGTTTAGCGTATCTATATACATATGTATATAAATATGTATATAAAATTAATGTAATAATAATATCGAACATTACATTTATTTAAACTTTAGATTTATTTTTAATAAAATTATTTTGTTAAATTATAATATATTTTGAATGATAAGCAAATAAATATGGGCAAATTCTGATATCAATATCTGATATTGCAGGAAGACTTATTAGCTACGATGGAACGTGTTGGTCATGCGGATAAAACGAGAAGTCAGATTTTCATAAAATATCTCAGCAAACATAGAATATAACAAATATATAACAGTTATTATATAAGTTATGTAACAGTTATGCACAATTATATAAATATTATATTCTGCGTTTGTTTGAATCTTACAGTGACACTGAGCAGCACATTTGCATTATTTTAAATATTGATCAATATTTCAACAAATATGAGCTCTATAAAATATGATTTTATGCATCAAAATATTTTACAGAAAATTAAATGGAAAATAAGTAACAAAAAATAATACATCCGCATAATACATATATATATATATATATATATATATATATATAGAATATATATATAGAACCCGTAATACAGAACTACGCTTTCTAGTTTCTTTTTATCGAATTTTGTTTATTTGATTCTAATTACACAAATTCCTTTGATGACGAACTATGAGATTTATGTGTGAAAAGCAGTATGAAATCTTATTGTTTGTTATAATTAAATTGTTATGATAACAATTCAAAATGCCAGTTGAGTTTACTGCTTTGGTCACGACATTATATAATAGCTTTCACTCAGTATACAAAAATAGAATTCGAGTTCTCTCGAACACAAGCTAAAATTTTTAAATAGATAGAAACTGAGAATTTTAATTTGCAGAATTTTAAATATTGATCCTTATTATACTATTTAAAATGCTATTTAAAATTCTATTTACAAAAATATTTCACATTGTAATCTGATACTTAAATAATATTTTTATTTTAAAAATTAATAGAAGTTATGTGTGGTGTAATTTAAATTTTTAAATTACAACTTTTGCTTGATGTGTAGTTATTACTTTATTATTAAACTAGTTTTTCTTGAATTTTGATACTAGCAACTTGAAGTTTTAGACATTAACAATTTCAATCGTCAATTGATTACAATTTCGTCTAATATTTATTAGTTTCTTTAACATTGATTTTAAGCTTGATTTTGAAATAAGATGTTATAACAGAGATCCATGTGTTTCATTATATTATTCAGGCTATGTGCATACCTACTCAGACAATTAATAAATTTTATATTTTAAAGTAATATAAATTTTATTTTAAAGCAATACATTTACTTTTAAAATTTAGTAATGTAATTAAGCCATGTATAAAGTTCCAAAAACTATTTATTGATTAATTATAATTTTTACGTATACACAAACAAAATGCTGATAAAATGCCGTAAAATTTAATTGAAATGGAATTGAAATGGAATTGAAATGGAATTTAATGGAAATTGCGTGTGTGTGTGTGTGTGTGTGTGTGTGTGTGTGTGTGTGTGTGTGTGTGTGTGTCTATATATATAGAAATTCTCTCTCTCTCTCTCTCTTTCTCTTTTCTCCTCTCTTTTTCTTCATATATGATGTAGTGATAATTAAATATTTAATAATCAATCAATTTATAATTTACTATACTGCTGACCATTGCTATTTATATGACACGTTAAGATACATGAGGTTTGAAAGTTAAATTGGGTATACTATTTAAAATTTGATTAGAAATATAGCTCAAAATATTTTCATATTCTATAAATTTTATTACCCACTTATTTCTACTAATTTTGATTTAATGATGTTTTTTGATTCTACCGTTCGCGCAGATTGTTGATTCTATTGAATTAGATGTACTATGATAAACTTGATTGCCATCCTCTCGAAGTATTTACTCAACTCTTGCTATATCTTAACTGCATTTGTGCTATCTGCCCTTTGACGTAGACAGCTACTTGCGTCAATGCTAAGTGCATCTAGAAACCACAATTGGTAATGTTAATACTTGCAACATTTGCCATTTCAACTCGGAGAGATGTTAATATATATATATATATATA
>NW_017259323.1:1500590-1504728 GCF_001594045.1 Atta colombica
ATATCGAGAAATATGAAAAAACGAAAGTCGTAGATATTTGATCAAAATGATTTTTGCGCTTAATATATTATTGTGTAAATTTTAAAATTTCAGTTCAATTAACTCGTAGTATGCTTGAACTAAAAATTGTAAAATTCACACAAAAATATTAATATTATTATTAATTATAAATATTATTAAATATAAAGATATACAGTTTCGGCCGAATATGGCCTTTTTTACTTTATTTGTGAATAATAAAACGATAAGTCCTATTATTTTGAAATATCCTTTTATTCCTAAGGTTACATTTTTTATAAACTCTATTTTTACAGTTACAAAATTTCTTTAACTTATTAAATAGCATTTTAAATGTTGTTGCTATTTTTTATTACAGTTATCTTTTGCTCGGAGTTGGTTTAGACTATTTATATGCTCTAAGAACCATCGAGAAACAATACGAACATCTCGAAATGAAGAAGTTGCATCATTCGTAACATTGAAATCAACTTGAGATCTTGTCTGGATATGATAAGTGGACCAAAAGAAAGAGACCATTTTTTGATGAAATCTCATCCGTATGGAGATTTATTCGACCAATTTGTGCGTTAGAGCACAAATTATAACTGTACCTATTTAACTATTCTATATATTGGGGCCATTCTCTAGAAAAAAGTATTATAAAACTAGTCAATTATCTTGAATGGATGTAAGAAGCTGAAAGATACAAGCGGGAAAAATTGCAAAACTGAGATATTTTGTAGATATTTACAAAAAAATTCAAATTTGCATATTTCCGCGATCATATTTTTATTCAACATCTTGAAAATATCGGCATATCGCTGTTATTACGCCGATACGTAACACTGAGGTGACTACTTCGGAGGAAGCCCCTAATTTCGACGTGCTAGCGATTTGGAATATTGAGTGCAAAACAATCGTCAGGTATTGTGCACAACTACGTTCAACAGAGAGAGTGTGTGTTGTATTTGTTGCATGAAATGTCTTGAGTGTAAGTGCTGGGTGTTTCATATTGTCATAGCATGCGTTTAAGCATGTTAATTAATTTCTAATTAGTCACGTGACATTATCGACAATTTATGAATTGTTCCTGCATGTTTATCATGTTTGCTATATATTGAACACGTACAATGCTTGATGACAAGGTTTGTTGTGAATTAAAGCTGCTGTTATTTAAAGTTATATCTTTAAAGTTATTTCCTAGCATCAAAATCGATTAGTAAATGAAAACATAAGCGATCTTTTAATGGATAAATTAATATTTCTATATTTTAATATACAAAAATCTTGCAGTTTTTTATACTTTCTCATTATTATTAGATATTATAATACTATAAGATTAGGATTAGCTTTGCTATAAAAATAAAAAATTATCATATTTATTCATTGTATTGAAATAAAAATGTCATAAATAATCCAAGGTACATTTAAAAACAGCTATTTTCTATAATTATATAATTTAAAATTATACAGTGTATATGTATGAGACATTTTTCGTAACGGACTCCTCCCCTGCTCAGAACAGTTTTGCAAAAAATGAGATTCGACGGCTCAAATTAAATGGCTTGTGACATCTACTTTCAAGAGTCGTCTGTTTTTCTGGATTCAAAATGGCATATTCAAGATGGCAGATTGATATTTTCCATCGTAATGTATTGCTGAACAGGTGGTTGGTGAATTTAACTAATTCACCAACCATTAGCAATGTAATTGCTAAACCTAATTACATTAGCAATGTAGCTGTTAAAAAATAGCGAAAACATTTAAATGTTATTTAATAAGGTAAAGAAATTTTGTAACTGTAAAAGTAAAGTTTATAAAAAATGTAACTTTAGGAATAAAAGGATATTTTAAAATAATAGGATTTATCGTTTTATATTATTCAACACAAATAAAGTAAAGAAGGCCAGAAACTGTCTTTATATTTAATAATATTTTTGTGTGAATTTTACAATTTCTAGTTTAACCATACTACGAGTCATATTGAATTTTGCTAAGACTGTGAAATGATCTGTGATCGGCCGCCATCATTTTTTTCAAAATTAGACAGGTGGAGGTCCGTTCGGAGAATACCCCATATACTATGTACGTGCGTGCGTGCGTGCGTGTGTGCGTGCGTGCGTGCGTGCGTGCGCGCGCGTGTGTGTGTGTGTGTGTGTGAGTGTGTGTGTGTGTGTGTGTGTATATATAGAGACATCTACTTGTATTATATAAAATATTAAACAGCATAATAGAGAGAGATAAGCGGTTTTATATGAAATTTTGAAAATAAAGTTAAGTTTTATTACAAATTTTAACGTAATAAATAATGCAAAATATAAATAAATTTGTAAATTAAATAGCTAACATATCGGATTATTAACTTAATATTGTAATTGTAGAAAATACAATATATTTCATCTATACAAAATAGAAAAGTTTTTATAGTGTCACTGAAATAGTCATATTTTTAAACAAAGAATTTAATGAAATACTGAAGTATGACAAATCCCGCTCAAGGAAAAACGATTTTAAAAATAAATCCTCGCCCTGCAAAAGTTATATAAGAAATATTGATTTATCGTATATATTATTTTCTAGTATGTCAAACATCATTTTATGCGCGAATTGGAAGTTCAGATCATTCTTTTATGTTATCATGATTATTTTATGTCATGCATTAGCGACATATACACTTATATGTGAAGGGGTTTTATTTTGGAGATTTACTGTATATATTTATCTACCGTATATATTTTTATATATACGTAACTCTCTGAGCCAAGATTTAGTGGGAAGCTTAGAGTACTCGTAAACTTCCTTCGAAATATGCTATGTATTCCCTGACGAGCGCACTTTAGCCATATCTTATTGCATCATAGATATCTCGACTAGATAAAGGAAGCATATAAACCTCTGACATAGGCAGTAAAACGTTGAATAAATAATTTTAATGTAATAGAATTATTAAATAAAAATTATATAATATAAATATGTAGACATAATATATTGATTCTGCAATATAATTATTAAAAAAATACATATATGAAAGAATACAAAAATTAAATGTCATTTTAATTGAAACATAGATGTATATGCAAACTATTTTCATTTAGTTTATGCTTTTTTAATTTTATATTTGCATAATTGGAATAATAAATTCTTGACTTTGATTATAGAAATTAGGAAGTATTTATTAATGTTATAATAAATTAATTACATATGAATAGTTTAAAATATGATTTAATAATAAAATATATAAAAATGTATCCTGCAGGATTTCTTATAAAAATACTATTAATAAGAAAGAAGTAGAGCTGTGTATATTGCGTGTGATAGTTTTCTTACTGCAGTATTAACGACATATACTTCTGCATTGCGGCAAAGAAAGAATAATGTATATGAAATGTGAACAATTATGGTTCTTTTCCTTTAACTGATAGTAAAATCTAAAAAATATTACAGTAGATAAATCTTCTTTTACAATTTTTAAATATTTTTACTTCTTTTGATTACTGATATTAAAGAAAGAATTAGAAAACCTTTTTTAGAACCTAGGATTATATCAATTGCTACATATACATATATTGCAATGCGCATTGTAGATTACGTGATTTTCTTGTCGAATTTTCAAATTTACATCGTGTATGCCACGAAGTTAAAATACACATACATTTTGAGCTAAGTGATTTCAATCTTAAATTCGATATTTAAATTTTATAGATACTATGTATCATATTTAAAAAGTCGATCTAGCAGATTTATTTCTATACTTAGAGTTGAATCTTTTTTCTTGAATGAAAATTTGAAATTAATATTTTTAATTCTCATAATATTTTATCTGAAATTATCTCAACAATGAATATTAATAATTAAATTTTTACATATTTACATTATTAAAAATAATTTTTTTCTGTTCCTGAAAACACTTTTTTTACTTTAAATATTTAATAATTTGAATAAACTTTTAATTAGATTTTTTATTAAATTTAAAAAAATTTTTATTTTAAATTTTAAAAAATATGACAATAATTCTAAAATTAAAGAATATAATTGATCTTTATTCTTAATTATTCTTAATCTAGAAGAATTACAGTTGCTTGGAAATAAAATTAAAAATGCTTCAACAATAATATGTATAAAATAAATATTTTTTGTA
>NW_017259323.1:1504828-1509033 GCF_001594045.1 Atta colombica
TTTCTTTTTTACCTCATGTTTGATATATTAGATATAATAGAATAATATTATAATAATAGACTAATATATATATAGTATATGCTTGTAAAAATATATAATAGATTAAATTCTCCAAAATCTAACTATTAGGAAGTGACAGTGATATTCCCGTATCAATATGCTTTGAGAGCGTTCTATTATCAAATTCTATTATCATGCTCTTGATGTAAGCGCGCAAAACTGGAAAAGCACTTGAACACGTAGATGCTGCATTCACGCTCGGCTCTTTGCTCTTTGCCTTTCTCGTATATCTTGCAGCTCTCGCAAATGAAGCTACGGTCATAAAGCATCGGCCAGTTCAGACCAGAGGATTGTGTAATCGAGGAAATGAAAGGGCAAAGTTCGCGGTTTCTGAATGCAAGTAGGATCATTTATGATGGCAAGGTTAATAATTGAACTGAAACATCTAGATTTAGATATAAGAACAAGAAAAAGAAGCTCGAATTTTATGATAACATAAAATAAAAATCTTCCTTTTTCATTTTTGCTGATTAAATATCGCACATCAATAAATATTTTGCATGTTCGAAAAATTCAAGTTATGTTAGTGACACATATATGTATGATTGTTTTAATTCGATCTAATTTTTATAACTTTGGATTTATATACAACACAATTGATAATAATTAATTAGTAGATTGCTGTATTTTAAAGGAGGATTGTTTATTTTAAAGGAGAAATGTTATAAGTATATACCATAAGTTTCCAACCTTATCTGAATCTATTTTATCTTTTATCTTAAAATATCAATAACGTTCTATTATTATTGTAAGAACTATTAAAATCATGTGATTTTAGTTTAAAGCGAGCATATTTTGACACCTATTTTATATCCTGTAACTATTCTATCATTAACGCTCTTATATCTGTTACCTTATACACATTTATATACATTTATAACTGCATGATTATATTGAACTAAATGTACCATACTTAACGTAGCGTAAACTAAAACAATTACATACATTCATTATGTATACCTATATAAAGTATATCGTTTTAATTGTCTCAAAGCAAATATCACGAAAAATAATACAAGATATAGAAAATATATTAAACAAAAGTTGTATGGTTTGGAATCGGGACAAATAATGATAAAATTAATTTATGAGAAAAATCAGTTTTTTGAAGTTATGTGATGTTCATTTTTAAATGAAATCGATTTTCATTAATATGATATTTTTATTCTGCATATAGAAGTATTGAAGTAGAGTTGTCAAAAAATTAACAGTTTACTTATTACTATATACTATTTAGAGTTATTTAATATTTTATTTTGACATGAAAATAATTGTTTTATAAGCCATTCATTTTTTTGCTATATTTTAATACTTTTATGTATAAAATAATGAGATGAATTAATTGATGTAAAGAAAAGACATAATTATTTTGAAAAATATACAATTTGTAATATGCAATTACATATCTTTTTTTAAAAACAGCTTTCCTTTACACTAATTTCCTTTACACTAATTGATTCATCTCATTATTCTATGCATAAAAATATTAAAGTATGGTTATAAAAAAGTATTAAGGTATGATTATAGAAATATTAATATATTAATAGCTTACGAGATGTTTTATATTTCATTTGATATATTTTGACATGAAAAAAAATTTTATAAATTGTTTATTTTTTGTAATATAATATACTTTTTATAATTTAAAAATGAATTAATTTATCATATTTGAGTGTTAATTTATAACATAATATGATTATATTTTTGATTATTTAAATATTTTGTATTAAAAACCGATTTTTCAGATAAATACCTAAATTTTTTACCTAGACATCCTCTCTCACAGAAAAAAGGCATGATCATAAGCATGGTTAATAAAATGCTTTTCCTTTCTAATCCAAAATTTCATCAAAAAAATTGTGAATAGGTAGCATTTTATTAAATAATGACTATTCTCTTGAATTTATTTTTAATATTATGTCTCAGAGAATAAAACATTTTATAAAAAATAGTAACATAATGAATAAAGATAATAAAAAAAACGTGGCATCTAACAATAAAATTATATGGTGTATGATCCCCTTTGTTAACAACATCTTAGATGAATTTAAAAGGATTATAAATATGGCATCCAAAATTACATTTTATAGTTAATAAACTTCGCAATCTAATCAAAGTGCAGAAAGATCCTTTATTTAACTAATGCACAGAGAAACGTTGTCTATAAGATTATTTGCAAAGACTATGAGGCTTCTTATGTAGGACAAACTAGTCGTCAATTACATACACGCATTTCTGAACACTGAAATCACATTAGAAGAAAGAAAGACTTCCCATTTAGTTTTTACAGACCACAGGTTGCAATTTGACCAGAAATTCGATAGAGTGAAGATTTTGGATAAAAAGGAAATTATAACAAAAGATTAACGTCTAAGATACTGCATACAAAAACATAAAAAAAGAGTTTAAAGAAATAAAACAGATACTGAATTTTTAGACCATGCCTAGTCGGTTCTGAATACAATTTAAAGATTAATGTTTATAATTATGCTTTCGATTGTTTCGAGTCGGTCCTTGCATCGATGACACGTGTTATTTATCTCTGTGTAACTGAAGAGTGAATAATTGTTATATTTCGTTCTATTTATTTGACGAAAAAATTTATTTGGATCACTCTTGTTACTTCATTTAATTATTAAAATAAGTATTATATTCAATTGATTGACTACTATGTATGTATGTGCAAGTTGCATCAATTCAGTGAGTGTCTATTTTCTCCTTGTTGTTTCTCTTTAAAAATAATTTCACATATATCTTTGACATTCTCATTCTTATAGCTTCACTTTATAAGAATTATTTGTTTCTTCAGCCCAGTAAACTGGGATGAAGCTAAGGAACCTCTTTGAGGTGTTGGATAGTTGGCACTACTTGTACAGAATAGAATTATATTAATTGTGTTGAGAATGACTTGAAGTAAGTCGAAACGCGAACGGATTTTATACAGACAATAAATACTTTTATATTAAAAATGGACTTTTAAACGTTTAACAACTTTCCATTGTTACTTGCACACTTCTCCTTCAGTCTAGTCTTTATCATTAAATATTAAGGAGTCTTTCAACATTAATTATTATTCTTATTATTATTTAAATATTTTGTGTTAAATTGATACTTAACATTTCAAATTAATACAATTTATGAATAAGTAAACAAATAAAAACTTATAAAAACTTAGAATATAAATATTAAGATGAATGAATAAAATACGCGTTAATTAATTTTATTGAAAAAAGATACTCTCATAGTTTATTTACAAATTGTACCAATATTAATTTTTATATTAATTTTTTTGTATAACATTTGTGTTACTCTTTAGTATATTTATCTTAAATTGACACAAACTGTGTAAATTGGATCTATCAATTGTAAAATTTGATATCATTTGATGCCTTTATGTCTTTATATATTTATTTTGATACCCGTTAAAATACGACTGTCGAGTGTAACTATAGGTTTGAAAATATTGCTTCTAAAAGAAGCTTTCCAGCCAAAACGTGACAAAAGGAACGTATTGATCTATTCTAGCAGCTTTCACGAAATTCATTTTTATGTATTGCATTTTCGTCTTTGCGATGACATCAGGATGCAGGTCCTTTATCTATAAAGGAATTTTGTTCTTCCTTCAACAAAAAATGTTTTATATATATATATATATATATACGAAAAAAAATGTTTGGTTGAATTAACTAGAATTCTAATGAAAATGAATGCTCTAGAATTTTTGTTAAATTTATTAGATTTTTTATTAAATCTACTAAATATTGATTATTTCAACTAAAATTTTAATAGATTGAACCATCTTGTAAATTTATAACTAGAATTTTGGATCGTTTATTTTCAACAGAATTTCCAGTTAATTCAATATCAAATATATTTTTCTGTATACATTTATCATAAATGCATGCTCATAATAATTTACACATATATATAGTTTTAAATTTATTTTTTTTAACTGCAATGATAGAAATTACATTTTATTTTTTAAAAAACAGTTCGTAAAAATATGCAAAAAAATGCAGAGAAAAATTTATCTATTTATAAATACTATACTATATATTTGTCTCTGTATAAGAACAATTTTTAAGTATAATACAAGTTAGTCTATATAGTTTATAATTTCTAAATAATTTCTAAATAATTTCTAA
>NW_017259323.1:1510749-1511153 GCF_001594045.1 Atta colombica
ATGTTATTGTTTTTTAATTATATTACATTCTCTTTATTTTTATCTTTTAAATAGTTGTATTTAAAACAATATAATAATTTATTATAATATATTATTATATATGTTTGGAACGATAATGTTCATATTTACTTTAGTTTAAGCAATTTTGAAAATAACTTTATGAAAAGTAATTTGATATTTGTCACACTATTTATAATAGTATATTGTACATTAAAAGTGTCAGAGGTCTCCAGACATTTGTAGTACTATATCTTGATCAGTGCTCTTTGGAGACTATCTTGCCATCGTTCAATAAATTTGAGAATAGACCTACAACAAACGTCAGTTATGTTTCCTGCAAGAATTTCAGCAAAAGTCAGACATAGCGAGACAATGCTTCTTATTATTTTATTTAATAAAATTTG
>NW_017259323.1:1511538-1511910 GCF_001594045.1 Atta colombica
TATATATATATAATAAATACGTTATAGAGCTGCTCGCTGATTGGCGCAGTGGCTATCTTTGACATCTGCGAACGGAAGTTTACTACTCGGAGCCTTCCTGCATCGCGTCTGAATTGTAAAACAGAAGTAAATAATTAAACATTCTTTCAATTCTAAATTTTATTCTTTATTGACATAAAGTATTACTTAGATGTTAATAATGTTTATTTTTATGCCATAAAAATTGAAGGTATATGTACCTAACATATATAATAAAAAGTCAATTTTAAATAAAAAATGTATGTGTGTGTGTGTGTGTGTGTGTGTGTGTGTGTGATGTACATGTAATTAATTCCTATTGTAATTTAAAATTAATAAATAATTATTTATATA
>NW_017259323.1:1512010-1531711 GCF_001594045.1 Atta colombica
TATTAAAATAAAAAAATTATATCGAATATTATATCGAATGTTTATTTGAAAATTTTTTAATCGTTATCACAAGGAAAATGTTTTTTATTTGTTATATTTCCTTTTAATTATAAATTTTTTTATCAATTTGTCGATTAAAGAAAGATATAACAAATAGAAAGCATTCTTCTTCGTGAAACAGATGAAAAGTTTTTAATCGAAAATATCATATAATTTAATTTATTTCAACATTTAATTTACTGTCTTTTAATTATAATAAAAAAATAGTTATGTACAAATATTTTTCTATAAAGCTAACTTTTTACTTCTAATCTAATTTATTCCCTGATTTTGGTTACTCATTCTTATTACCTCATTTATCTTTGTGACTATCCAAACATCGAGAACATTATTGTTTATTTATCAGATATAACGGTGCCGCGCCAGATTGTCGTTCAAATATTTATACTTTAAGTGAAATATATCTCTTCTGATTAACATCAAGATGCAATAGCGTTTTCTATTTACGCCAAATTTTGTGTGTGTGTGTGTGTGTGTGTGTGCTCTTCATATAGCGTTGTGTATCTACATTTTGATCCCTTCAACATCTATTACTCGGAATATTGCGTAAAAACGTCTCGGTAAAATACATAAAATGAGGAAAATGAGGTTCAATGAGTGATTGATTGTTATTTTTATGTAAGTAAACATAAGGGTGTCAGTATTTTTTGCAAACGTATTTTATGGTGTTTGGAAAACGAGGTCACATGTATACATATGGTGAAACGATGATTGGTATTGCAAACAGAAATAACTTAATCCAATTTAGAGAATTTGCGCTTCGCCGCTTGCTGGAGTTATGCATATAGATGGATGATAAATCGAAATCTTATTGGCTTATCAGTAGTCTCTAGAATCTTCGGCCTTTATCAATTTAGATCTCCATCTAATAAAATCGCTCTATTGGAGGTCTATTCGAAGTATATGTTGTATTATATAAATTTATAAATGCTGGAAATACATGTATAAGCATACATGTATATAGTATGAAAGATCACTTTAATAGCGACGATAAACATAAAAAATCTGTTTATACGTGAAACAGAAAATATCAATTGGATTTTATAGTGTTAATTAACAGTTGATCTAAATTGTAATCTGTTTTTTATTATGCTTAAAAGAGCATTTCTGTTATTGATTTTATCACTTGCCGATATTGTTTGGTAATATATTTTAAACGATGTTAAAAGATTAGTTTGTTATGCGTTTAATTTTTATTTGGAAAGAGAAATTTAGATAATTTAAAATTATCTGTGTTTTAAGATAGATAGATAAAGCTTTTATTTTTGAAATTCTTTTTTTGTTTCTTTATAGTGTTTAATATATGTACAATCTATGTACATTCCTTTTTTTTAATATATTGTAATAGATTTAATTGTTTCCTTTAACCTTTTTGAAGACAATTGTAATACTCAATCAGTTTTTCAGAATGATTTAATTTGCGATTGCAATTTTGAATTTATCTGACTTCTACTCAAACGAAGCATTGTTATGGAAAGGGCGAAAGAGAAAGAGAGAGTAGCGCTCGTAAAACAGCCGTTTGCTACGAAGATGAAGAAAAGGGTTCTACGCAACATTTTCATCCTCACACAGGTCAAGATGAAGATGCTCACGGATGTGAATTTATGATATTACTGGGCGGGTAACCTCATTACTTTTTTTTTCATAATGATAGATGTATATACCTATAACTTGGAATGCCATTTTCTGCTTTCGCAAAGCTACTCTGTTACGCAAGTTTTGCAGTTATCGCAATAGAAAAAATATTTTAAAAAGTACAAAATTTTTATTAAAATATATGAAAATATAATATATATATATATATATATTTAATAACATATACATATATATATTACCTATTTCATATAAACTTGTTATCTTTTTCTAAAAAAATTTTATACATGTAGAATCATTTATTAATAATAATAATTCTATTGTGTAACAAATAAAAAGTACGAGACAGTAGCAAAGAAAAAGCAAAATTTTTCGATTCATTTTTGGCATCTTTTTAATATAATTTAAAACTTCAATAATTGTTCCACGTTTCAAGATTTCTTTACGTAATAATGCTATCTAATTAAATTTATTTAATGTTTATTAATTTGTTGCTCTATTTTCAATTTTGTTGCTCCAGCCAATTTGGAAAAAACAATGGCTGTGCTAGCATAAGAATAAAGTTAGCACAGCAATTCAAAAAAATAAAAAAAATTAAAAAATATGGCATATTCTTTTTGTGTTAATTTGTTAATTAGTTGCTCACTTCTCGATATTATTGTTTCATCCTTAACTTTCGAAAATCATCTAGCCACCCCGAGTCAATACACCACCTATAAATTAATATAATTCTTAAAATATCTTGATTGATTACGGTTCTCTGATTTTGTTATTCGCGATTCCTGATGAATCCGATTTTGTTGCTGTGTGATTTTGACGCCTGTCGGTGCTTCTGTTAGTTCTAATTATTTATAGATAATTGTTTAATAGTATCATTTTTTCAATTTGTTTTTATATCAAAAAACAATAAAATCAGAAAACCGTAATCAGTTGAGATATTTTAAGAATTTATAGATGGTGATTCGGGATGCCTAGGGATGGTTTTCAAGGTTTGAGGGTGGAGCAACAAAATCGAATTCATCACGAATCAATCAATCACGAGCAACAAAATCAGAGAGTCGTAATCAGTCGATATTTGGAGAATTAACAATTGCCTTTTAAATTTTTTTTATTTTTTTGAGTGGATGTGCTAACTTTATTCTTCTGCTAGCACAGCCATTGTTTCTTCGGCATTAACTGGAGCAACAAAATCGGGAATGGAGCAACAAATTAGCAACAAAAAAGCATTAAATTTCTATGTAACTTTTATACGATTTTGAAGTGACTGTCTCAGTTTAATAGACGTCATTAATGAGTATGTGTAATAAATCCCTAAAACACAACGTTCTTCTTACCCATAGTTGTTTATGCTTGTCGCTCGCAATAATTATCTTACATATAAATTATTACTAGCAATAAACAACTGTGCGTAAGAAATGTTTTAGGGATGGTTTATATATATAAATTTATATTGTAAGAAATCGATTAGAATAATGTTTTATTCGAACATTGAAAATAATTCAATAGGGATTATTTTCAATATTCGGGCGAAACGTATGTTATATTTAATTATTATTTCTCACAGAAATATACATTTAGAATAAACATCCAGCTCCTTCCAATTAAATTTATTATTTATTGTTTTAGTTAAATTAACGAGATATTGAACAGTAGCGACTTATAGAAAAGAATAAAGATAACTTAAACTGAGTGTAATGTTACTGTGTATAATATTAAAATTTAATAGTGTATGCACATTACATGATAAATTCCATAATTCAGAATTAAGTTTATCCTAATCTATCACAACTTATCCATTTTAAGGCAACGGATATATGTTATATATACATTTAATTAAGTTAATTTTTATTAAATTGATTCATATATGCATTTAGATTATATGTATGGTATATTAATAAAATTATTATATATCCGTTGCCTCAATAAAAACATTAATTCATCACTCACCAACCGATGCGCAACAGTGGAGTTAAATCTGCAACGTCGCTACGATGATTCTGTAACGAATAAATTAAAATTAAAATTAAAATCGAGTAAAGAAATAATGAGTTAACTTTAAAAAATAATTGCTATACGAACGTATGCAATTTGCTAAAAAATCATGCAATTTTGAAAATATAATTTTTGTAAGCATCGAATTTCCTGTACCCATTATTTAATTATATATAAAACAATTATATATTCTCTAAAGAAGATCTTAGCAAAAATAAATTTGTTAAAAATTTTAAAGTATTATTTAAATTACTTTAAAATTTTTAACAAATTTATTTTTGCTAAGATCTTCTTTGAAGAATATATATAAATTATTTTATAAAAAATATATAAATATTTTATCTAAATTTTGAGTAACTTTCCTTTTATCTAAATTAGATAGAAGGAGAATTACTTACAAATTACTTACAAATTTTATACAAATTTATTTTTACTAAGATCTTTAAAAAAAAACATAATTGTTTTAGAGAATATATATAATTACTTATATAGAGAATATATAATTATTTTATAGAATTATTCGATAGAATATAAAATTATTTAAATCATTTTATTTAACAATGATTTAAAAATAATCATTTTTAACTCAATGTCAAATTAAATGAGTTAAAAACAAGCAAAAAAATTAATTTTAAAAGTAAAAAAATAATATTTACCGCAAGGTTGCTCCACCGGTGCCTGATGTCTCTTCCAGACCTCCTCCTCCTCTCAGAATATGATCAACATCTCGCACAGGACACTCGCGTAAAACACTCACGAATAATAAAATATAATCGCGCGCGAACTATAACTTGAACGGCACTCCCGAAACGCGCGACGCGACGAACCGGCTGCGGTTCGTTCATTTTTAAATCGGCGGCGAGGGTACGAGAGTATTAGCTTCCCTGTTGGACACAAAGAGAATGATTTTACTCAATACCTAAAAATTTATCTAGATATATTGAGATATATCCGAAAATTTTTAAATACTTGAGAAAAAAACGTTCTTTTCGTGTAAATATCCTCTGAGCCCTCCCATCACATCAAGGTACTCGGAAGAAGGAAAATAATCTGAAAAATGTAATATATAGCTATTATCTATATTACTGTGCAATCGGTTAACTTTTAGAAACGAATATCACGTCTGCAACTCGTTATAATTGCGAAATAAAGTCAGAGCAGATAAAAGAGCTGAATCTTTTATTTAGACATAAATGATTAGAGTCTAGAATGAAATAGGCTAGAGATTAATAAAAAAGAAAAATGTTTCTTTTATTATCGATAAATAGTTACGGTTAATTTTTAAACGGATCTCCGTATAAGATCGAAAGGTGCTAAAAAAAAATTTATTAATTATTAAACCGTATTCATTGTAAAAGCAGGATTTGCGATTTTTTTGCACGAGAGTTTTCATATTAACATTTTTTTATGACACGTGTGTGATACCATTCGTATAGACAAGTAACCGTGACGCGTGTCGCTTCTTCACATTTCTTTTGAAAAGTATAATCGCGAAAAATGCTAGATATAATACGAAAGTTTTATTTCATGAATACTCACAATACGATTATTAGTATAATTTATTCATAAAGCTTCGTATTATATTTAGCGATTACATTTCAAAAAGAAATGTAAAGAAGAGCGGCACGATTACCTGCCTGTACGAGCTTCGGTAAGACAATGACCGTACGGTAATTACGACGCGTAAACATAACGCGTCGCTCCGTGCCATCCCGTGCCATCCCCACTTCAAGGTCGCGCGCCGCTCGTCTAACTGTCGAAATATTATGCGTATTACAAAATTAGTAAAATAATCCACTCGTTTTAATATTCTTCGACGAATATTACACGATGCTTTATTATATGATTTACATTTTTTGAATTCGTTACGCACACAACTCATCTATATCTTAGGCCGGTATTCATAGTGTCAGAACTTATATTCAAGACGATCTTGAATACGATTTTAAGAAGTCAGAGGGCCGTATTAGTTAGTTAAGACAGTCTTGAAATAAGAACGGACTATGAATACCGCCCTTAGATATCTTTAACTTATATATCTCTGTAAATGAATTCTATTTATACCCATTATTATATTTAATCCAAAATGTGTTATAATTTAAAAAATGTTTGCATTTATATAATAAATGTATAACTTATTATTCATCTTTATTTGAATGTAAATTATCAAAGAGTAATAAAAATTGAGATGTAACTCTTAGTACACACCTTACTTTTGAGCAACATCACTATTTTGGGCCTTATGTAATTAATCGTCAATTCGCGTTCGCGAATATTTAATTTTCGTAGATGAATGTGCGACGCCCGGAGCGATCGTACCACACGTCTGTCTCCCTCCGCGCTCGCCGAGCGAATGCCGAAGTGATGACGTAGTCAATCACTGGGCCGCTCCCCCCTCGCTTTCGCCGTGTCATTGCTTTCACGGCTTCACGGATGCCGTTTAGATTATTGCGTATGAAAAATATTAACGGTTTATTCAATTATACGCATTTTGATAAACGGGTATTGTCGTACATTTCGCGCTTTGCTTTGTGATATCTCTAACTCTTGTTAAAACATATATTATAATATTTGCGCAGTTCTTGTAAACGTAATCAGTACTTGTGTTTGCGTAGAGCATTTTTGATACTCCACATTATGTCTCAATTTTTATTATTCTTTTAAGTGATTCATTAATAATTAAAGGTTGATAATATTCTATATATCTTTTATATAAAGATACATGCAAGTTTTATTAATATTGCGGAACAATTTGCGCTAAATGCAGCTTTAACTGAAAATATTAAATATCTTGTCAATCATTATTTAATTTTTTCAGCTAAAAAATTTATTTATGACACTGCTTTTATTTTTTTTATTTAAAATATGTACTTTATCATTTTTTTACCGATTCCTACAATTTTATATTTTAAATAAGATTCTGAAGCTCATTATATAATTATGATTTTAAATAAGTCAACAGTTATTTTAGTTATTTCATGATTGGCATTATACGTAAGTTTAAAGAATTTTTAAAGCACAGAATAATTTATAGCAATAATTTAGCAGTGTCATAAATTGTTCCGCAATATTAATAAAACTTGCATGTATCTTTATATAAAAGATATATAGAATATTATCAACCTTTAATTATTAATGAATCACTTAAAAGAATAATAAAAATTGAGACATAATGTGGAGTATCAAAAATGCTCTACGCAAACACAAGTACTGATTACGTTTACAAGAACTGCGCAAATATTATAATATATGTTTTAACAAGAGTTAGAGATATCACAAAGCAAAGCGCGAAATGTACGACAATACCCGTTTATCAAAATGCGTATAATTGAATAAACCGTTAATATTTTTCATACGCAATAATCTAAACGGCATCCGTGAAGCCGTGAAAGCAATGACACGGCGAAAGCGAGGGGGGAGCGGCCCAGTGATTGACTACGTCATCACTTCGGCATTCGCTCGGCGAGCGCGGAGGGAGACAGACGTGTGGTACGATCGCTCCGGGCGTCGCACATTCATCTACGAAAATTAAATATTCGCGAACGCGAATTGACGATTAATTACATAAGGCCCAAAATAGTGATGTTGCTCAAAAGTAAGGTGTGTACTAAGAGTTACATCTCAATTTTTATTACTCTTTGATAATTTACATTCAAATAAAGATGAATAATAAGTTATACATTTATTATATAAATGCAAACATTTTTTAAATTATAACACATTTTGGATTAAATATAATAATGGGTATAAATAGAATTCATTTACAGAGATATATAAGTTAAAGATATCTAAGGGCGGTATTCATAGTCCGTTCTTATTTCAAGACTGTCTTAACTAACTAATACGGCCCTCTGACTTCTTAAAATCGTATTCAAGATCGTCTTGAATATAAGTTCTGACACTATGAATACCGGCCTAAGATATAGATGAGTTGTGTGCGTAACGAATTCAAAAAATGTAAATCATATAATAAAGCATCGTGTAATATTCGTCGAAGAATATTAAAACGAGTGGATTATTTTACTAATTTTGTAATACGCATAATATTTCGACAGTTAGACGAGCGGCGCGCGACCTTGAAGTGGGGATGGCACGGGATGGCACGGAGCGACGCGTTATGTTTACGCGTCGTAATTACCGTACGGTCATTGTCTTACCGAAGCTCGTACAGGCAGGTAATCGTGCCGCTCTTCTTTACATTTCTTTTTGAAATGTAATCGCTAAATATAATACGAAGCTTTATGAATAAATTATACTAATAATCGTATTGTGAGTATTCATGAAATAAAACTTTCGTATTATATCTAGCATTTTTCGCGATTATACTTTTCAAAAGAAATGTGAAGAAGCGACACGCGTCACGGTTACTTGTCTATACGAATGGTATCACACACGTGTCATAAAAAAATGTTAATATGAAAACTCTCGTGCAAAAAAATCGCAAATCCTGCTTTTACAATGAATACGGTTTAATAATTAATAAATTTTTTTTTAGCACCTTTCGATCTTATACGGAGATCCGTTTAAAAATTAACCGTAACTATTTATCGATAATAAAAGAAACATTTTTCTTTTTTATTAATCTCTAGCCTATTTCATTCTAGACTCTAATCATTTATGTCTAAATAAAAGATTCAGCTCTTTTATCTGCTCTGACTTTATTTCGCAATTATAACGAGTTGCAGACGTGATATTCGTTTCTAAAAGTTAACCGATTGCACAGTAATATAGATAATAGCTATATATTACATTTTTCAGATTATTTTCCTTCTTCCGAGTACCTTGATGTGATGGGAGGGCTCAGAGGATATTTACACGAAAAGAACGTTTTTTTCTCAAGTATTTAAAAATTTTCGGATATATCTCAATATATCTAGATAAATTTTTAGGTATTGAGTAAAATCATTCTCTTTGTGTCCAACAGGGAAGCTAATACTCTCGTACCCTCGCCGCCGATTTAAAAATGAACGAACCGCAGCCGGTTCGTCGCGTCGCGCGTTTCGGGAGTGCCGTTCAAGTTATAGTTCGCGCGCGATTATATTTTATTATTCGTGAGTGTTTTACGCGAGTGTCCTGTGCGAGATGTTGATCATATTCTGAGAGGAGGAGGAGGTCTGGAAGAGACATCAGGCACCGGTGGAGCAACCTTGCGGTAAATATTATTTTTTTACTTTTAAAATTAATTTTTTTGCTTGTTTTTAACTCATTTAATTTGACATTGAGTTAAAAATGATTATTTTTAAATCATTGTTAAATAAAATGATTTAAATAATTTTATATTCTATCGAATAATTCTATAAAATAATTATATATTCTCTATATAAGTAATTATATATATTCTCTAAAACAATTATGTTTTTTTTTAAAGATCTTAGTAAAAATAAATTTGTATAAAATTTGTAAGTAATTTGTAAGTAATTCTCCTTCTATCTAATTTAGATAAAAGGAAAGTTACTCAAAATTTAGATAAAATATTTATATATTTTTTATAAAATAATTTATATATATTCTTCAAAGAAGATCTTAGCAAAAATAAATTTGTTAAAAATTTTAAAGTAATTTAAATAATACTTTAAAATTTTTAACAAATTTATTTTTGCTAAGATCTTCTTTAGAGAATATATAATTGTTTTATATATAATTAAATAATGGGTACAGGAAATTCGATGCTTACAAAAATTATATTTTCAAAATTGCATGATTTTTTAGCAAATTGCATACGTTCGTATAGCAATTATTTTTTAAAGTTAACTCATTATTTCTTTACTCGATTTTAATTTTAATTTTAATTTATTCGTTACAGAATCATCGTAGCGACGTTGCAGATTTAACTCCACTGTTGCGCATCGGTTGGTGAGTGATGAATTAATGTTTTTATTGAGGCAACGGATATATAATAATTTTATTAATATACCATACATATAATCTAAATGCATATATGAATCAATTTAATAAAAATTAACTTAATTAAATGTATATATAACATATATCCGTTGCCTTAAAATGGATAAGTTGTGATAGATTAGGATAAACTTAATTCTGAATTATGGAATTTATCATGTAATGTGCATACACTATTAAATTTTAATATTATACACAGTAACATTACACTCAGTTTAAGTTATCTTTATTCTTTTCTATAAGTCGCTACTGTTCAATATCTCGTTAATTTAACTAAAACAATAAATAATAAATTTAATTGGAAGGAGCTGGATGTTTATTCTAAATGTATATTTCTGTGAGAAATAATAATTAAATATAACATACGTTTCGCCCGAATATTGAAAATAATCCCTATTGAGTTATTTTCAATGTTCGAATAAAACATTCTAATCAATTTCTTACAATATAAATTTATATATATAATCATTGTGCTTGATTGTGCTAAACACTCTAGATGCCTAGGGTTGGTTTGGGAGTGGAGCAACAAAGTCGGATTCGTCGGGAATTGCGAGGAACAAAATCAGAGAACTGTAATCAATCGAAATATTTTAAGAATTAACAATTTATACGCGGTGTGCTAACGCAGGGTGGCTAGGGGTGGTTTGCAATGTTCGGGGATGGAGCAACAGAATCGTATTCGTCGGGAATCGCGAGCAACAAAATCAGAGAACCGTAATCAGTCGAGAATTAACAATTTATAGGTGGTGCTCACGCGGAGTGGTTTTCGAATGTTGGAGATGAAGCAACAATATCGGGAAGTGAGCAATTAATTAGCAACAAATTAGCACAAAAAGAATATGCTGTATTTAAAAATTTTTTTTTTATTTTTTTGAGTGGTTATGTTAACTTTATTCTTATGTTAGTACAGCCATTGTTTTTTCGGAATTGGCTGGTACAACCAAATCGGGAATAGAGCAACAAATTAGCAACAAAAAATCATTAAATTTCTGTGCAACTTCTATTCGATTGAAGTGGCTATGTCAGCTTAATTAATAAATATTTATTTATCTTAATTATGCTAATAAAAAAATTTTTGTTATTTTGCAAATTTGTGTGCTAATAATGAGATCCGGAATTAATAAGATTTTCTAGATTTTTATTATACACTATTAAACTTTTTTTCGCATAACTCTGTCGAACTTTTATTTTCTAAGAGACATATTATTATTTATATGTGTTGTTATTTCATTGAAAATAAGTTTTATTGAAATTATTCTGAAATCGATCTATTTTGATTTTATCTACTTAAATTATGATTTAACTAACAATTAATTAATTTTTTATATTTTTAATTTTCATGATTTGGGATTATAAAATGTAATATAAAATGTAATATAAAATGGAATTCATATTTTAAAAGGGGTACAAGAAAAATATATGTTTGATTCAATTAATTTTGTAATAAAGTATACATATATATTTATTGTAAAATAAAATATATTTGTTTTTTATACATGTAATCACCGTATTTGTTAACAATACATGATTATACGGATAATTAAAAATTTATAAGTAACTAATTTTTTTTATATGTTAAATTTTTTTTATATGAAAAAGAGAAATATACATCGATAAAGAAATATTGAATTTTGATCATATGATTTTAAATAAACTTTAGTTACAAAAAATGGAATGCGCATGGAAATGTCTTTTATTTGCATGCTTCCGCTTTATTTGATTGTGATAAATATGCAATATTTTTATATTAATAGTTATAAAACAGTTTAATTGTCTCCTTAAAATAAGCTTGATAACAAATATAGCAAGTTTTATCAATATTATTTGAATTATTAATTATTAAGAAAAGCACATGGGAGATGCTAACTGCTTCGAATTCGACTATTTTGAGATTCTACAATCTATGTTGCAGTGTGGTACAAAAAATCGTGACAACTGTTTTTATATAATGGATATGTAAAATATACTTTTGAATAATCGATTATATAATTACATATTGTTTTGCATGAATCGTTTATATTTATTACACAATATTCATGATGTTGTACTTTTCGATTTTCCAATTTTTGATACTCGTGCTTCAAAAAAAATAATAGCGCAGTTAAGAATGTATTTATAAGAATAAAATTTTTTTTAAATACAAAATTCTATGTAATTGAGAAATCAAGTCATGATCAATTATACATCTTAGCAATAAACTAAGTTTTTATAAATATTTTAAATAATAAAATAATGATACATAATAATAAATTATTTATGTAATATATTCTTGATAGCGCTCTGTATGGAAATCTATGTTTGAAAAAAGAGAGAATGCTGTTGCAAGTAATCGTTATTATGAAAATTATGTTCATAAATATTTTAACATAATTTCTATATTTATTAATATTTAATTTTAGTATTTAATTTTATGAAGTATTTTAAACAAAAGAAGAAAAAAGAAAGCTGTTTGATATTTTCATTAAATAGAAAAGGCTATTTTATTATAGATTTTATTTACGTTTTTTAAGTATATAATTTTTCCTCACAGTTAATTACATATTTTTGGATCTCTATATTTCAATATATTTATAACTTCCTTAAATATTCCTTAAACTAAATATCTATATAAAATTCAATATCAAGAGATGAAGGATATAAGAATTAAATAGATGATTGTGTTGATATTTTCGTTTTAGTAGCGAACAAATTTAAGCGGACGAATTTCTACATCTATGTAAGTGACTTTTCATCAACATAATCTCTTTATTTCTCTGAAACGAGATCATAAAATGTGCCAGAGGTTCTATTATCTGTCTGAGAAGTAACATAAAAGTGACATAATTTCTTTTCTAAATTAGACCATGTTTGATTCATGCATTGTCAGTCCGTAATAGTTTACTATTTTATCTCATCTTATCTCATCTTATATTTTATCACATCTTAATCTAATTGAAATATTTTTTATATAAGTTAGAATTTTGCTTTAAAAACAGAAATAATTTGTTAATAAAGTAAGAATTGTTCTAATGTATAATAGTTACATAGAAGAAATTCTATGAATTGTTTTTCTTTGAAAATATAATTTTCTTCTAAATTTGTGTAAAAATACAAAATAGAAATTTATAATCACTTTAATATTAATCAACACCCTAATAATGTCTGATATCAAAAGCAGTAACAAACATTTTACAATAAAATTGTATTTCTTCGGTTTCGTTTAAAATACTTCATAAAATTAAACATGACAGTCGTTTGATCGCGAGTACTTGCGTGCTGAGCACAGACATGTCGATGTACTTCTTCCGGCTACACAATCTGCGCCGTCAGGCGGAGGAGGTACGGAAGAAACGACAAAAACGTGGCAGAGGCAGCCAGGGTGGACAACTTGGGACCAACCAAACGGACCAGTCTCAACCGACGGCTGGATCCATGCAATGTTGCAATCGGATTCATCGGGGTCCTAGCAGGCTCTTCGAGCGGGCCCCTTTACAACCTAGTGACTCGCTTGACGAAATTGCCTTTCAAATACCGAGGTAAATTTTTAATTTGCACGCTTCTGTCTCGAAATTTCTTTTGTCATTATATGTGGTCGCTCCTATTATATTTAATTGATATCCTTTGAATAATTATAGCTTGTAATTTATATAATAATGAGAATTCTTAGTTTATTAATATTTAATTCATTAACTTATAAATAATTTAATATATGTATATATGCATAAATATGTGTGTATAATTTTTTTATCTAAGTGTATTAATTATGCTTTTGTGAATATAATTACTCTCTGAAAGATATTTATGCATTAGATTTTTTCAGTTAATGAATAATATTGCTCATTTACTACAATAATGATTACAATTCACAAAATAAAATTTTCCAAAAAATGAATTTGAATATTTTGAATTATTAAAATTTTAATATAATTTTGAAATGCAACTTTGATGTAATGACTGATTGTAGAAAAATAAAAATGTATTTTTAAAATAAGTTTCTTCTTTATGTTTTCGTTCTTTTTATATAACTGAAGAGACAACTTTTAAATTACGTCATTATTGCAGAAAATGAGCGACATGATTTAAATAATTTTTTTTAAAAAAAAAGAAATTATTAATCTTAGAAATAATGAAGATTTTTCTATATATATATCTTATGGTACATAAGAACTTCAAATTATAGACATTTATATCTTAAATTATAGACATTAATATCTTTAATACGAAAGGTTCAATATGATAAGTCATGAAAATTTAAACCGATTGCAGTCATTTAAATGCAATCATGACACGATTTATATTCTAATCTGCTTAACGGATTCGTTAAAACTTTATCCGTTGTTTTGGGTTTTCAACATGAAACATCGTTTTACATTTCAAGAATCAACTTGATAAAGCAATTCGCGCAATTTAAAAATATCAGCTTGCGAAAGCTTATCTAATTCCTTTACAATCCAAATGCAATTCTCATCCTGATCTTAGCGTGAAATGAAAGTCGTAAAGCATCAAGATAGCAGCAGAACGTTCTACTTTTTCAAAAGGGTCAAAGGTCAAGAAGTGTGACTGCTCAGAAAAGAAATCGCAAAATTTGTACAAATATGAAGAATTTGAAATAAATATAAATTTCATTAAATCGTCAATGTAAACTTGTGTTCTTATTATGTACTTTTTATATACAAAAATAAGAATAAAAGTAAAATGCTCAATAAGAAACACACTATGAATATATTGTTTTGAATTTTTTATGTTGTTTTTATGAATTGATTGTACCTACATATAAAATGGATTTCCAAATAATATTCTTGTATATAATTGTGTATTGTCAATACTAAATAAATTTTTATATATACTGATAAAACTATGTATATAAAACTACGTATATAAAAGAATCGAAAAGTTTTAATAAATCAATAATTAATCTAATGATTAGTAAGACATTTCATAAATTAAAGGATAATTAAAAAATAAATTTTTGAAATTATAAGTTAGATAATATTTAAGAAATAAACATTTTTAGTTATCTAAACTTATAATTTATTAGAGATGTAACATATTTTTTAATGATTACTTCTTAATTGGTATAATATTACACAATCAATTTTATTTTGTGCATCCACAATGTACTTCTTTTTTATTTACGTAACAATTCTTTTTGGAACAGTAATGATGTAAATAAAGAACCATTTGCAGGATAAACTGAAGTCATGATAAATACACTTTGCAGATCGTAAAGCTATCAGTTCTTTTTATTTTGCTTTATTCAGTAAGGATGAAAATACAGTGACAAGGCGATATTGCTCTCTTGTGGAACTCTGGGCTACGTCGAACTTTTAATTTGTTTAATTATGTTTAGCTCCTGAGAGTGCCCGTGGCAATCCCCTCAGGATTAGCCCCACTTTCTTGTTTCCAACGAGCGAAAGAACTCGCTTAGTTGACGGAATTTCTAGAGGTAAACCCACTGAGTCGCGGTTGACTAGTGGCAGACGAGAAGATGGAAAATGATGGTAAAAAGAATTGGATTACTCTTCGATACGTCGACTGTATTCCCGCCTAGGCCGCAAAACTTTCGATCCTATCATGAGATTGTCATTATTGCGCGTCTCGTAAATTGAAGACAGTTACGCGAAAGCAACACAACTATTGACTTCTTAACTTTTTCAGATATATTTTAAAATAAAAAATAAATAAATTTATGAATATTGAAAACATTAAAACAATACGGTTCAACATTAATTTATCATTTAATGAATGCTTCGACAATTAATTATTTAACATTATCGTTGCAAAAGTATAAAGAGTTTGAAACAAGGCATTTTATTTTATTTTTTTCTTATTCAATTCTATATGTAATTTTCATTATTATTTTAAGACATTTTAATAAATAATTATTAACAAATAAAATATTGATTTAGATTTTTTATATTACTTTATACTTAATTCCAAGATATTCTGCAAAGTTACGAGAATTAAACTTTTTTTTAATCAATATGTACCATGTGCTTTACATAACAAAACCTTTCATCAGATTTTAAGTTTAATCGTGCTCTTCGACGAGCGATTCGTACGGGATTCATGACATAATAAAGGATTCAGTAATACCGTAGGAGTTCAGTAATGAGGTCCGAGAGGTTTAGAAGAAGCAAAAAGTGAATAGGTAATTTCTATAGTCGATAGTTCTGCCGCGCCCATGAGAACCAATCATGAACACACCTCTTTGTCAAAGCTCATCTATGTCATTTATATTGATAACAAATTTATGTCAAATTATTTTAGTTTAATGAGAGCGATGGTGCGACAAATACGAATTCTCGATTGTTTATATTACATTATAAAAAAACAAACACACACACACACACATATAGTACTAGATTTTCCTTACATTTATATATTTAAGAATTAGAAATTCTTTTTTTTTGTTTTTAATGCTCATATAAATAATAGAACATAAATAATATAATCTCTTGAATAATATAATATTTTAAATAATATTTTAAATAATATTTTAAAAATAAACTTATTAAAAAGTACAATTTAATTATATATTTTGTCGTTATTAACGTATTTGTCGTTACTAACTTCTCATTATTAACGTGTTGAGACAAAATTATGGACATCAAGATATTTACTTGACAAAAAGATAGTACATCTACTTCTCAAACAAATATCTTGATGAGTATAATAATCAATATCTGTCAATTGACGTTGACCTGAAAATGTCACATAAATGATGAATTTTTGTGTAACTTAATCGTTATTTATACATTTGCAGGCAGTTTGGATGTTCATTTAATTTTTGCGTAATAATACTTGTTTGATTATTGTTTCTCTATAGTGACTGGTTTTAAATATTTATGAGAAATGTAGTATAAACATGAGTCATCAATTTTTATCCGTCACGCTGATCTGTTATGCAAAATAAGTTTAACTTTCTTAAGAAGTCAGGTAAATAACGTGCATGTTATTATGCAAGATATGATTAAATTACATAATAAATATTCGAGGAAGCATTAAACAAAGTAAAGAAAATTAAAAGTGTTTAGATATTTTCCATTATCACATACCTAAAGAATATATCGATACAAATTAATTATAAGCAGACTTTGTACTAAAATTAAAATAAATGAAATTTTATCATACACATCATGTCTGATCGAATATAGTTAAATTTAATTGTACCAAATATAATTATTTTGCTATTAATTAACTTTATTAAAAACAATTATTTAATAACCTATACATCTAGTAGAAGGCAAAGTATGGCTTGGGACGAAAATACCGAGCGTATGCGTTACCATAAAAAAATTGGCTATGTGTCCAATATAAAAGAATATGTCGCATGATTTCCTTGTATATATTTCTTGCATATATAAGGATTTTCAAAACCTTCAATCAAAAGTATTATAACAAAAACGTCCTCTTTGGTATTGCTCTCAATAATGACGTTTTTGTTTTTGAGGTATTCAAAATAAAATCACAATTTAAGAAAAGAAAAAGATCGGTTCTATAAAACATAGACACGCGCGGATATAAACATAATTCGAGCTAATCACTTTTCAATGCGTACGATTCATGCGTACATGTCAAAACAATGATGGAAAGAAATGGAAAATGATAGCTTTAAATTTGTTTTATTGTTAGATAACTAGCTTTTATAAATGTCTTATTATTCCTAGAAAGGAATATTATTTTGCTTTTTAAGAAATATGTTAGGATATAAAAAAATATAATGGTTTTTGTGTTAAAATCAGAATCGTACATATGAAAAAGTATAATGAGCATTTTTAGTAATTAAAGAATTTTTTATAGATAAATTAAAACAAGCAATAAAATTTTATTTTTTGCCAATTTAAAATTAAATTTTGAATGATTTTAATTAATAGAATTTTAATGTACTAATTATTTGATATTGAAATTGAAATGTTGCAATAAAAACTGTCATTTATTCAACTCATTTATTGTATATTTTTGTTAAATTTTTGTTAAAAATTAATTTTGTGAAAATAGAAAGTTTTTAAGATAAATGTATTAGTTACAGAACATAATTAAATTACACTAGATAAAAAATGACAAAATTTTTAAATAAAGTTTTTAATGATATATATACACTTTAAATAAATTGGTCTAATTAAATTTTTATAAATAGCAAATTTATTTAAAGTCGTATATATTATTTTAAAACTTAATATTTAAAATTTTTATCATTTCGTCCAATAATTGGATCATATCCACTAATTGTCCATTAATTGGTATATTTGCCTTATTAGCCTTATACATTCTATTTATCTAACATTCTATTTATCTAAATTATTATAAATAAATTATATTATATATTAATAATTATATTATAAATTAATTATATAATATTTTTTGACAGTAAAATTTTCGATAATTTTAGACTATGAAAGTCCATTTCAATATTATCAAGATTGCTTGAGAAGAAATAACGGAAGTGCTCTCGTATTGTTTCATTAAGGTGCAGACAGCAAAGCTGAACCGTATATTTTCGTTCGATATCAGAATGTTCTCACCCTCAGAAACTCGTAAAGTCAATTTACTACTCGGCACATTGACAGACACTCGTAACGAAGTAGTAATAAACCTCAAGAATAAAACTATAATTCTGAGAACTATAATTCTGTCTGCAAAAAATCAGTCGAGCATCTCATTGCAATATTTAAGACATGAACTGTGTTATCATTACATACATTTAATGACTTTTTGGTATTAAGTGTCAGATTTTATTTATTAATAATCTTATGTTTTACATAGATGTTTAAAAGGGTATTCTGATTTAAAAGATCGAAAAAAAGTTAAGTTTTTGGATATTTTTATTTAAGAAGACATAAAAATAATTAATATTAAATTTTGCATACTCTTTTATCTACTATTTTAATGATGTTTTAATATTTTTAAATCTAAAAAAATATAACTTTTTTGCATGCCATACTAAGCTTACAAAAAAAATGCATAGTGTAGCAGCTCTCCATCTAAAACAAAAATCTAAATTTTTCTTTTCAGGAGAAGATGACTATCATTGCAACTAAAATTAAATTTAAAAACATAAATTTTACAAAATAGCAATTTGGAAAAAAAATTTTATTTATTCAATAAAATCTTGTAATTGTTATAATTCTTTTATAAAAAAAAAATAAGTAAATCATAATTTTTGTAGTTCTAATGAAAAAGGGACTAAAAAAAATTTATCAATGTTGTTAAAATAGTTTCTAATAAATTTATCAGAAAGAACCAAAAGCATAATTTTAAAAATAACAGTTTTAAAGTTTTGTGTATATTTTTATATATATTTTTTATATGTTTTTTATATTTTTTTAATATGTATATCATGCAATTTTTATTATTTACAGTTAAGTAATAGTTTTTTTTATATAATAAACCTTCTACTTCCTCGAATAATTCTTGTTTTTCAAGTTTTTGAAATTCTCTCATTGCTTCAACTTCCTGCAGTCACTCTACTGTTTTGTATAGACAAACTACTGTCTTTTTTGTTGGCAAATATCTTTATTTGTGATCTAATTTTGATTTTAAGAATTACTTGAAGAATTTTGAACAAAAGGGAAAATTCATTAAATATATCCAGACTGCAAAAAAAAATAGCGACTTTTATGATTTTTAAACATGTTAAATTTTCCCTCCAATAATAGCATTGTATAAGCTTAAATTCTAGATCACATTCTCCTTTCTAATTGAATTAAATTTCTTTATTAAATTTTTTACATTTTACAACAATACTTAAGTATAAAAAAATTACAAAATTTATAAAATTATGTATATGTATAATCATACAATTGTTATTCCAAAATTGCGAATTTTCAAATCTTTTTGTAGACGTGCTGGCGAACTTATATTTTTATTTGTATGTCTGTAAAAGTTTTCTTCTTTTCTGGTTCATTTATTCTGGTCCTATTTTCTTATCTAGCGATATTCAAAATTACAACATGCTATTCAATGTTCAACCACGAACTAACTTAATAGAATTTTTTAGAACTCTTATCTTACGGTTATGTGCAAATTAAAACACAAAAATATTAACATAATCATATATGAACATCATATATGATTCATGTATTTAAAAATTCCTTCTTATTTGAAAATATCTGATAATAAATCATAATATATCTAGAGAGAGAGAGAGAGAGAGAGAGAGAGAGAGAGAGAGAG
>NW_017259323.1:1531932-1537650 GCF_001594045.1 Atta colombica
GTATACATTTATTAAATTATATAGATTAGTCGGCACGAACTTTCCAGACAACCCAATATATCATATGATATACTGAATGTATTCTTAGGAGTAGATAAATATATACACTTTAAAATTTATTATTAGTTTCATTAGAAATAAATATTAAATATTATTATTTATTTTATTATTCAACAGTTTTGTGATTTAATTTCTTCATTTACATAATACACAGATATAGTTTTCTACTCACGTTCAATGTACCTCATCCGTTCGCTTTAATTGTGGTCTAATCCCCGTTGCACGCCTCAATTAGTTCTCGTTTACACTGAATATTTTTTATAAATATAACGGATTCAACTGCAGTAAATAGGATTAAAATTAAAAGTTTGTGTGGATTTGTATCAGAAATATATATTTTAGATTCTTATTTCTCTGGATAAAGTAATGCATGTAAGAAAATGTATTTTTTATGTTCGCTACGTAAAATGTTTAAGCATGTTTAAAGTAAAACAAAAATAATGCAAAAGTATCAATTTTCAATTTTATGTAATTTAAAACAAAATATCGTAGAAACTAAAAATAAATTTATAATTCTATTTCTTCTTTTAAAAATGTATTTTTGAAACATTTTTATGATTTTTTTATCGAGATATTAAATTTTTTGTAAGATGCGAAAATATCGCAAGTTTTTCCAAATTTATAAACGATAATATATATTTATATTATTTGAAGCAAATTAATTGTGTTTTTTCTGAATAGGATTTGAATTTTGAAAAAAAAATAGAATGATTTATATGAATACATTCAAAAGTCATTTGCTCTACAGCTTTTAACTGAAAATCTTATGTTGGCTGACTATCAAGCAAATCAATGTTTCGGTAAATTCTAAACTAAACTTCTGTTACATTGTAATGAAAAAATAGAGCAAAAAATGAAAGCCGCAGAATGAGTTTAAAGCTCGCCAAGCGTCTGCATTAAATGCTGCTCAGGGGGCGCCTCGCAACAGTTCAGAAAGCTCTGAAAAGCTCCGAGTGCTGTCGCTGCGATGTCGTGATGGGTGTCTTACGAATTAAGCGCGTCAAGCTTGTAATTATCCTTATCATTCGAAGTGATTCTTTTCGAGAACATGAATAAAATCCTTGCAATGACGTCATAATCTCGTAGGAAAAATACAAGGAACAAGAACGCGAATCAGATGAGGGAGAAAAATCGTAAACTATTCATATCCGCCATCAGCAGAACTGTCGATATTACTGATGCTATTTCTTCTTCTTTTATGATTTATCAAGAATACCTTTTTTTAAATAACACAGGCGTCACAATATAATTTATTTTAACTTACTGCTCAGTTCTGCCAAAAATTATTGATCCCTATTAACTTTTGTATTCTCCTAACAATAAATCTTCAAAGAAATATTGTAAATTGTCTAATGTCAAGAAACATTGTTAATGTGATATATAACAACAACGTTTAAGTTTACTTACAGATAAATTTGTCTTTCTTAAATTTACTATAAACGTACATAAAAATTAATAATATTTTTTGGCTTATTTATGTTTTGAGACTATATTTTGAGGCTTTTACGAATGTTTTTTTTTAAAGATGCCAAAGGATTTACGATTATTATCGTGTCGTGATCCATTGCTAATATCAATGTTTTGTGAATCTTCATCAGAAAGATTGATATTAAGTTGATTGATATTAAACTGTTTCTTTTTCTTGGAAGACTTTCTTTATATAAATTCTGTCAAAAGAGATGGCGTAGGGGGATGGGGTGGGGGGGGGGGGGGAAGAAAAAAATTTATTAAGGCATATGTATACATGAGATTTTAATAATTAGGAAACCGAAAAGTATTATGTATTATACATTGTGTTTATCAAGATAAATTTGTTTTAAATTTGTCTAATTCTCTGCTTGATTAATACGAGTTAAAAACACATAAAAATTAAAAAAGATTATGTATAGTTTTAAATTTTAATTTAGGAGTAAATTTGCACAGAATCGTAGTTTTTATAAAACTTACAATTCCACTTTTATTATGCTTATAAATATCATTATACTAATAATTATATCATTTTACTAATAATTTTGAAGCTCACATTTTTTACGTGAATTTAGAATTTATTATTTTAACAATTTTATTATTTTGTTATAAGCTTGGTTATATAAGACAAGTTAAAATGTTTATACAAACATGCGAAAAGATCACGCATAAAGACATCAAATAAAATTGAGCTTTAACTTGTAGCACATGTCTTATATGTAGTAGTGATATTACGTGTAAATCATAAACAGAAAGTTAGAATTATGAAAAAAGTTCGTACGAAAGTTTTTCTCGAGGCACAACTTTAGTATTACCAGCATCCTTGACAGTTCTCTATTATTATGAATTATACAGTATTAATTAATGATAGAATCAATAATGAAATTTGTTTCAAATTATGCGCATGTAGTATTATTACAATCCTATAACATTATCCTGCTATATTACGAATCAATAAAACATTGGAAATGAAGGTTATTCACATTCACAAAATTTGTTATAAGTGGAAAAAATAATGCGACTGTAATTTTTGTATCATAATATAACGTAATACATGCATTTTTTTATAAAAGTCTAATTTAAAATATTTCTCTGTATTCCCATAATTTTAAATTTGCTTATTTAAAATTTAGTTTCTGATATTACATTATATGTTATATTATATGCATCCTTTTTTAAGGTAATTTTGTTATAAATCATATTGTACAATATAGCTTACATTTACAAAATGAAGATAAAACAATTTAAAATCATAACATTTTTTTATGACGTTAAAAAGGAACAGTATATCCTTTTTAGATGTTAAGATTCTTATGATTGATAATACTGGTGAAAGAACACTAACTTCTGTATCTTCATTCGATTGACGGTTCTGAAAAGAACAAGTACGTAATGATCTTTTTTAGAGTTCTTACTGTGACTATGAACTTTTCTGTGCAACATTAGTATTAAATATTGTACATATATATAGAATATACAACTTCTTATCAATCATCAATCATTGTCATTTCTATTTTTTTTCAGAAATATAAAATTGAGTGTCACAAAATATTACTTTATATATTAAGTATTATCATATTTAATCCTCCTATTCTTATAAAAAATATGAAGAAATAAGGAAGAGCTTATTTATTATTATACGATATTTATTATTAAAGCAATTATAAGTTCTACATTGATAATACACTAAAAATTGTTTATAAGAATGATTTAAAATGTTTCTGTAACGGTTTTTAATAATATTGCTAAAATTTATTTGATTATATAAATGATTAGTGTTATTTTTATTTCCTTTGTTTTCATTGTAATCGCTATCTTATTAATAAAAAATTAAAATGTATTATAATTTAATTTAAAAAATTTAATCAAAAATTCTGTATTATAATAGAAATTTGTATTCTATAAAAAGAATCATTGGGATTATTCTTATGTTCTTATATTATTTATTCTTTTATTTACTGACGACTCTTTAAACGTAAAGTAATATTTGTATTTAAGACTTTTAGGACTTCATGTTAATTGTTTCAATTTAATAATTATAAAATCAAATAATGTAAAATATTAATAGTGGTATGCAATTTCTTTGAGCAATGTATGAATAGTTTAAGTTTAAAGAATTAATTTGATGAATAACAACTTTTTTTCTTTAATTAAATGTATATGTCATAAATATACTTTTCTGATTGACAATTTAATTTCAATTAAATATAATAGTTTCATTCCATCGTTCTTATCTTATTATTTATTTGATCATGCACTGTCTGTTATAATGCACATCGATGTTACAGATTGATTTAATCAGGAATGAAAAGCCACGAGTCATTTGTCAGAAAATTCGATTTCCGAACTGTGAAACTTGTAATTCTCGTGGTCGCAAAAAAATCTAGCTCTTCTTTTCGAGGAAATGCACTTTGACTATTGCTTTCAAAGTAATCAGATTGATTCTTATCGATTTTCTGATTAGCACTATATCGGTAACTGCATTTCACCTTTGATTAAAATGAGCATACAGTGTTTGAATTGATAATTATTTTGTAAACATAATACGTATCTTATATTTTGCTAAATGATATATGTAATATAACCTTAAAAATGTGTAATTATGTCGATAACTTAACTTTAATGATGTCTAATGAGAGCTACGATAAAGATAATAATATACTAATTAACAATTAATACAATACAATATATAATATACGATGTATTCTTCATACGTTTAGAAAATACATTATACAATAATAGAAATTGTATTTATGACAAATGAAAGCTGTTAACATTGTTCACATAAAATAATTCCTATTTTACAGAAAAAAAACTTTACCTATTTTTATATAGAAATATTTGTATTATTCTCTCTCTCTCTCTCTCTCTCTCTCTCTCTCTCTCTGTTAATTCTACATCAAATTGATGCAAAATTGGAAAACACAGTATATACGCGTATATAAGTGAAGTGAGTACAATTTCGAACATAATATAATTCTAAACAAAATAAAATTTGAATTCAGTTTCAAGATTTAATCCTGCAAATACATATATAACTACTACTTAATATATATCATTTTACATCTACGTTATGTAGCAGTTATATTCTTGATTTGCTGGGAAATTTGGTTTCTCTCTTTCTCTCTCTCTCTCTCTCTCTCTCTCTCTCTCTCTCTCTCTCTCTCTTGTTTGTGTTGTGTATTTAACTTCAGTACTCTCTACACAAGAGAGCTCAAGATTAACCCTGAATTTGGATTTAAATCTTATTTCGTTCAGAATTGTATCATGTTCCGAATTGTACTATCTTACCCTATTTACTGTGATGTAGAATTAGACCAAAAAAGACAATAAAAATCGTGCATAAATATTTTCAATTTCTTAATTAACATAAAAATAATTATAATAAGATCAAAGATAATCAACAAACTATTAGATATATTTAGTATTTTATTAGAATGTACTTATTGGTTGTCTTCTTAACGATTTGCTGATTATAGCGATTAATAATAAAATAAAAACCTATTCTATGAAAAAATAATCTCTTGGTTCATTGGATATTTCTATAAATATATCTACTTCTATAAATTAATTAATGATTGGGTATTTCTATGAATACATCTATTTATATGAATTGATCAAATTACAAAATAAATTTGTGAGTATTAGAGCTGATCGCTGTTAGTACTGAAAATTTTTTACGGGATCTTGCGAGGAAATTATTCATGCATATCTCATGGCCAAGCATCCTTCAAACTACTATTAATGGTTGAGCTATCCCTTCTGTGATGTATTTCCATGCTGCGTCAATGTTTTACGATCGACGGTATTAGTATTTCACGGGTAGAATGGTTTCTCTCATAAATTCGCATTAGGATATTTTAGAAAGCTACGGTGGCTTCCCTAGGTTATCCGAATTTCAAACGTTCACGTGTATACATAATGTAATGTGAAACTTGAAGTGATCTAACAAAGAACCTGGAGAAGCAAGAATTAATTTCGCATGCAATAACCATATAAAATTTGACCTTTTTAGCTGACCGCAGACATTCTTTATCCGTGCTGAAAATTTTAATATGTTGAAAATCTTATATAAAAAGAAATTTTTATTTATATTTTTAATTAATTAATATACGCAAATATCTTTTACAAATAGAAAATATTGAAAGTTACTATAGATAAATCAATACTATACTATAAAAAAAATTATAA
>NW_017259323.1:1537750-1542202 GCF_001594045.1 Atta colombica
TTTTAATTTAATTATGCTAATTTTATATCTTTACAACTGACATGTCAAACATTTATAACATATGTTATAACATTTATAACATATATTCAGAAAAAAAACATAGCAGCAACAACTATTTTATTATTTAAGTGACAACTATGCAAATTTCATGTTATGTAGAATTAATATACATAGTTGAAATTGAAACTATTTTATAATTGCAATAATTGTAAAATAGCTTATTCAACTATTCGCACTAATTCTACATATAAAGCTTATATAGTTATCATATAATTGCTACCACTGTTTTTTTTCTTTAAGTGCAGAATGATTTATGTAGGTAATAGCAGATCATAAAGAAAAGAATAAAATAATAATATTACTGCACATCTAATCATTTATAATTAAAATTAGAAGTTCAATATATATTAATACAGTTGAATTTAAACAATTAAATTAGCCAGATTATGTATTTATCTTTTACAGAATCTATGCATTTATCTGTACTATTATATTGATGCATAAAAATGCATTTATTTCGAATTTATTTTTTAAATTCGAATTTTTTGTTCCGAAAAAATTTTTATACGGATGTATTAAACATGAGATATTTATATTTTTAAAGCAACTCTTTCCGCTAAGTAAAGATCGTCAGTTAAATCATAAATCATTGATCCGTCTGCGAGTTCTTATATCGTTGAAAAGCAGAATCGCTTCTAGTCGATTACATGTAAAAGATGGATTACGTGCTTATGCACGTTTCGCGCGTAGCACGCATCAAAAATTCAACATTTATCTCATCGGACATTTTGTTGAATTAATACATATTTCTTGTTATCGCTGTTATCAACTTTTCCGATATGTATTTATATTTATAAAAAAATGTCATGGAAAATATTTAAAATGCTCTAATGAAGTAGATTAAAATGCTCTAATGAAGAAGATTATCCTACTTTTAATATATTAGCATAAGTATAGAACAGTTTAATATAGTTGCTAGTAAATGTGCGTTAATATTAAATTGCATCACAGCAAACAGGTTAATTTATCATTTGCGAGGATATTAAATAATTCTTTATTGTCTTATACTCTGATACTATTATACTAACATTATACTTATATTATACTACTATTAAATTCACTAATTGACTGACATGCTTCGCGGCAAAAATATTATCATTCCTGATTTTCTAATAATACAAAAAATAAAATTGCAATTTAAAAATTACACGAATTATTAGAATGTAAGTCAATAAATTTATATCAAAGGTATTATATTTGCATTTATTGCCTTAAAAATAACGAGAATCGAATAATCAATTTAATACGTTGTTTGCTAATATTTAGCGAAGTATCAATTCTTGAACAAATAATTCATTATTAGATTCATTATTAGATTAGGCTACTGCGATCATTAATTAAATTGACAACTCTAAAAAAGCAACTTTTTTTTATTCTTTTACGTTTATTTATAGCTTTACAAAATTGATGAGATTACTTTCACTATTTCCAAGAAAGATTTTCAATCATCATTTTCACTAATCAATATGGGAGAGAAACGTACATAGAAAATGTATATGTACAAATTTACAGAGCATATAGAAACATATAGAGAAAGGAACATATAATTTTGAAGAGTTTCAAGTTTTAATTTTGAAAAATAATGATCTATGAGATAAAATCTTATCTATTTAATATCCGCAATTTTTATGTTAGTTGATAAGTGATAATGAGAAGATACAACTGATTCAAAGTCGTATTGGACTGCAATTATGCAAAATACTATTTTTATATGTGGTTCTCCTACTACGACTTTCCTTTATTTATCGGTTTCTCTTCGAGGGAGGCATTCGACTAGTTTGTCGAGGAGAATCAGGAGAGGGTGACGAAGAGCGGAGCTTGCGCGATGCTAGGGGTGCGCGTCGTCGCGATTGTGAGCTTGAGGCTGATTCCGCTAGTCGGCGCTAAGCCAGGCCACGCGAAGCGCGTTGTGCTTGCGGAGCTTTTACGGGAAAGGACCCGTCAGGCCGGTGATACGATAGCACCTCTCGTGCGCACGCGAGAAAGGTGGGCCGATGGTACCGCGACAACGTTTTATTCTCCAGTAAAACGACGGCCCGCATCGGTCGCGAGCGACAGGGACGACGAAGCTTTCAAAAGATGCGGTACTTGAAGAGAAAATCCCGTTGTCTCGTCATAAAAGATCGCGTCGGACTATATCCGTGACAACAAACGTCAGGACAAATCCTTTGCTATCAGCAATATCAACAGCAATTCCCAAAGTAATAGGACCAAGCACTCCCCAAAAAGGCTTCGAAATCGTAAACTTAAAAGTTTGAGTGATATTCTCAAGAAGCCTCTAAGGTGAAATTCTGTAAAGAAAGGACCAATAAATATTGAAGAGTCAAAAGAGCTTCGAAAGTAAAACTTTGAAAATAGGATCAGCATTTTCCAAAAAAAGTATAACGTAATTGTTGACGAGAAAAGAAAATTTCATTGCAAGATATTATGAATAATTTGTGGAAAGGAATGTAGAACTCTTTTCAAGAATGTCCTTCGGGACAAGACAGTAAGCTAGTGATGGCATCAGAAAGAGAAATACGCAGTGGTCCACGAAGCGGAAATCTTATACAAAAAGATTTCCAATGTTATTTCAAAGCGACTCCGCGAGGAGACTTCAACGAGTTTCGATGTCTTCGAGTTTCAATTCAGAGAACTTCAGAAAATGACATCGGTCTCCGTGGGTGACTACAGTGTAATTATAGCGAGCATCTATAGTAACATCGATGAACCGTGACCCCGCAGAACCTATCAAACGACGCGTCGTTGTTGATTGATGTAATTTGTGGAATCGGTCTCATCGTAATGTCAGTCGACATCGCCCTCCTTCCGAATTAACGAACTTCTTTCGACATTTTCGTTATAATCGTTTATTGTACGTGGGAGCGAAAGTGTGGTGAAAGTTTTTCTTTTTTTTTTTAAACACATTATAAAGCGTTCTTTTCCACTTGATTTTTATTAAATATTTTTTATAAGCGAAAAGAGCATATGTGAGTGAAAAGGTTTCGCAAAGAAAGACTCTTTTTATTAAGATAATAAGAAAAACTCTTTTTAAGAAGAGCAACAAAGATTCTTCTAAAAGAAACAAGATTAATATCGAGGAAGAAGTAAATTACAATTACGACAGAGTTTGTTTAAGTGTATTCGATTAAGGGAGCAATAACAACGAACGGCGAAAAGAAAAGAAAGAAAAACGAATAAAGAAGGATAGGTGAGGGAAATGTGACGCCCGTGTGACATTGTGCGATGAGTAAACAAGCGGGCGCACCTTCCTTCTAATTACGAGATACTTAATGAGCATGCTGGTTGGCGGGTCCAAAAAACGTAGAATATTTTTAATACGCGTACACACAACGCGTACGCACGCGCGCACAGGTACGCATGTACGGCGCGTCGTTCAGGATGACGGATAATTTTAAGTGCAATATAGCATGTAATTGACATTTAATATTTTAACGGAAAGGATTTTAAACGGTGGTCCAATTAGACAGCGAAGTAGCAAAATACATGGTCCAAGTTCTAGTGGCTTAGTCGTATTTTTCTGCTGACTCTATCGATCTTTGCGATCGTTTACGCCGCGTGCATTTTTTACGGGTATATCTTCGCTGATTATGTACACCGACGGAACGGGTAGTAACTGCAAAGGGGTGGTGAAAGTACTTTACGTGTATCGTGCAGGTACCGAACGCGGTTAGGCGCGCCCGTGTTCCAGAAGTTTCTTTCTGGTTCGTTAACCCTTGCTACGAGCGATCGTGCGTGTTACGAGACTGTAACTACGTCGCTCTGCTGAGAGGGGTACATACGTCACCACGACCGCGATTGGAGCACTCAAACTCCCGCGCATCGTCCAATCTTGCCATTGCGAGTCTTGCCATTGGAGACGAAATAAACGGAAAATTTTCTTCGTGGTTGTAGTGAAATACTAATCCGGTAGAAAAATACTGAACGAGAAGAGGGAATAAGAATTGTGCCGAAACAAAAAGGTACTTGTGACTATATAGCAATTTTTTACTCTCGACTATATGAGCGTCAGTTTCGATATCGTGAAAAGATGGAGGACGTTCGTGGTGGTATTGTGGAATAACGCAACTGAGCGGGTCCGAAATGCCTCAGCGAGCAAGACGTTAACGATGACGACTTCCAGCAGATATAGTAGCTACAACTGCCTCACCAGTTGGGATAGCTACGATCGAATTCCAAGGTATCGATCGTTATTGTTAATCTTTAAGGATATATCGTTTGATGTTGAAAATTTTTGTAATTTTTTTTATATATAATTTCTTATTTCTTGAGTTTAAGCCAACAAAAGCATTTCCTTGACGTAAATATTAATTAACACAAATTTCAATGAAAGAAATCGAAACAACTATATTTGTTGTTTATTATTTTTAATTAAATTGAATTCTTAATGTA
>NW_017259323.1:1542249-1549971 GCF_001594045.1 Atta colombica
TATATATATATATATATTATAAGACACAAAAATTCAAGAATTTGTTGATGATCTTTTGAACGTTGCATTAAATGTAGCATAACAACTATGCTGTTAATTATATATGATCAATCTGATCTCTTTATGCAATTTTACGCTACTTCTTATATACTCCATTTAAATTCAATCTATACTATCTACAGTTCGTTCTGTTTATTTGACAAACAATATCTTTAATAACAGATTATAACCTTTCTCTGATTAATCAATTCCTTTTGATTATGAACATCGATTCGCAATTGTTGTTATCGTGACGTTGCACTTTCTTTTATTTCTTACATAACTTTTCATTATTCACGCTTACATGATTTATACTGTTCATGTCGAACATATTAAATCGCGCAACGGTTTTTTACTATCCTGTAAAGCTAAGGTTGATTTCAATGTGTCCTGGTTAACTAGCGATGTGTTAAGACACACGAGTAAATATTTGCTCCGCAATCTCGATCCCTTCGTATATTCATCTAACTACGGATCTATTGTTCGGAACCAACATCATTTGAACGTGTTTGAAGGGTAAAATGAATAAGTTCAAAGAGTCAAGCTCATTAAAAGAGAAATTAATTTTTCTGTCAAAATTTTTTATAACTTCATATAATTAATATTTGTTACTATTAATTAATTTTTATGTTGATTAGAGATAATATAAAAAATTATATAAAAAGTTTTGAAATTTGTTTTGTATAGTTTGATTCCAAAAAGTTTTATAAAGGTGAAATTAATTTATATTAATGCGTTGCCAATGAATTATTTTGCCTTGTAGATAATTTATTTTACTGTAATACATCTTTACTCTAATATATCTTTTGATTATTTAAATTTTGACAGCAAATTTATATAATAAAAAATGTCAATATACAACTCTTTATTTTCATTGTCGACACAATAATGGACGATATTTCAGGATTTACGAGAATCCAATATGCAACATGGATAAATGATATAATGTATTTGGGATCTAGCATTCATTTTCAATCTGTAAGCGATAGAAATAACGGTCGTCTTCGATGGTAGATGAGTTTGTCGCTCGTTAAAACACGACAAACGGCAACGGCTCGTTCGCGTTTCACAGGGTATTTAACGTAGGCTATCTTGTTACGAGCATGATTGCAAGTATCAATAACAGGAGGCGTTATAGCGCTCTTCCGGCGCGGATATTATCGGCTTGCTCGAATGCCGATGTGCGAGATATCGTTGTATGGGCAGTCGATTGGAAGTACCAGCTGAATGTAATTCGTCCTAATCAGCAGAAATGCGTCGAGAGTTAGAGCTTTGATACATCCAATTATTATATTTACACACACACACACACACACACACACACACACACACACACACACACACACACACACACACACACACACACACACACGCACGCACATCTTTTTTGAACATTTTGAACAATAATTAATATTAAATATTAAATATTAAATATTAAATAGAAATAATTGAAATGCAAAAATCTTATGAATTTTGAAATCAAGTTAAGTAACTGATTTTGCAAAAAAAAAAGGAAAAAAAGCACATTCAATTCATTTTAGTTGAAAAAATTCTATACTCCATTAAAATGATTTATATTTTGCAATGTTTATATTGAGAGACAATATATACATTTTAAACAAATAAAATATAATTTCACGCAAACATACGAGAAAAGTTTCAGAGACATTTCTTTTCGTGTCCTTTAACCTTTAAAGAGCTCAGAAATGTTATAACGTCTCGAAATCAGTGTCATGTTATGTGATTATATATTAAACATATATTTCTTCCTAGAGTGAAACTTTATCGTGATTTAAAAAACACTGCAATTCTCGAAGATTAAATATGAATCAGATACTGATAATTCCATTTAAATAGAAAATTGAAGAGTCACATTATTTTCTTTACAAACCTTTAGTTACAATAGCAGAAGTTATAAATTTCCTTGAAGAAAACTATTAGATCCGACAAGAGATCAAACGAATAATTCATTTTATGTGTTGAAGTAAAATAATCTACGTGAATATTATTATCAAACTTTTACTCGCGAGTGACAATTTTCTATTATGATATGATATGCCTTTCTTTTTATCTCGACGTGTAGCACGTCATTTTATTCAATGAAGAGCTTAATTCAGTACTGACGAAATTGACGACTAATTGAAGATTCGTGAGCCATTCATACTCGGATTTACGAGTGAGAAATAAAGTAACTGACCAAATGAATTCTTTCATCTCTCGCTATTGACTCTTATTCTTCAGCTTCATTTTAGCTGTGTAACGAACAATTGTACAATCTATTTACCATTCAATCTTTCTTCGGATAAATTCTGTTGAACTCAATGAATGTTTACCTATCCTTTTTTTCTTTACACATTTTTAGTAAATTACACAGAGAATGGATTCAATGAGCAAACGGTCTTTGTGAAAGCCACAGAGATTAATATATTGATTTGTACATTAAACATTTTTTCGTTTTTTTTTTAATTATATCACATTTAGTTTTTATGATGTTTATTAATTTAAAATTACATACATTTTGTACCGTTATTATTTTCTTCACTCGTCATTGCCGTTTTCTGCTCACGCCACTGTCGCGTGCGCGATATTATCCGACACGGAATTTCTTCCAATGAAATAGTATAAGTGCCGTACCGATTTATTTTTCTTCGAGTTCTGCTGTGTATAATATGCAAATATATGATGGAGAAGTGAACTATAATAACAACATCCATGAAGCATGAAGCTTTTGGTATTAATAAAAGATTTCAATGTACTTGCTTCCTCAACTTATGGCAATTCGTTTTTAGCTCGTATTACTGCTTGCGTGACAGATTTCATTCAACATAAAATTTCTTTTGGTGAAATGCAACTTTTGATTTCGGTAAAATTCCCATCTCTGTCTCTTAATACATTTCAGATTATGTAAATCTTAATCAAACACATTATAATGACAAAGTATATTATTATACACCGCTATATTATTATAGACCGCACATTAAATGAATGTAAGATAGATTTAATAAATAATCTCACTATTACTTCTTTTTAATCATGCTAGTTTTCGCATATAAAATTCGTGTCCAATACGAAAGTTTTATTAACGAAGCATTGTAAAAGTTATTTATTTTGCTCAAAATTTTTGTGCAGAATTGTGCATAATTATGACTCCTAATTTCCTAGAAATCTTATTTTATGATGAAGTCAACTACAAATTATATTTTACTATTATTTATTACTTTATAATGTATATCTAAAGTATTTCTCTTAAAAGTTACACTTAAAAAAATTATTGTTTTAAGATTTATTTTATTCATTATGTTGATAGATTTCTGGTTTTATAAATTTTGACTAAAAATTATACTCCTTTCAGATTAAAATTTTTGTCATATAAACATTAAGAAAAAAAATTTTTTTTTTTTAGATTATATTGTGTAAACTTCAATAAAATTTTATAATTACATAAATATTTGATTTAAAAATTTTAAAGATAATAAAAAGAAGAGGAGAACCGATAAAATCTTTATTAACAAAAAAAATCAATATCAAATGGATTATATAATCAAAATTATGAAGAAAAATACACATTTTCTAAAAATAAATTATGTAAATAAATTATGCAAATTTGAAAACGAAATATGTATATCTTGCATTGTAATAAAATATAATACTTTATATTGATAAAATACTTTGATATCTCCAGCAGGCAATAAAGTTATTTCGTCGTTGTGGTGTCGAAGCACTATTCAATGCGATTGCAGTTCTCTTAGGAACTATTACGGAAGCGGTACTAGCGATGGATCGTATTGAGCTATTGATAATAGGATCATATTGCACTTTACCGATCTATTAAATAATGCATTGTGTCATGTCCTCATCATAGAATGATGTTTTACATGCGACGAGCTTCTATAGCATGGCCTTTTCTGAAAATTATATTCATATAACGGAAGAGATGCTCTGAGTGCATTCGCGTAACACGTACATGTATATATATATATTAAGTACATTTAGACCCTTACGGTCGTTGCGTCCTATCCTAAAGTGCTATCTGCACGAAGTTATAATGCATGCGAAATATCAACTATTTTTTCCAAAACACTTTTTTTTCTGGTTTTACAAACTTAAATTGCAGTTTGAGAAAGTGACTTTATTTGCAGTTTTGTTATTTTTTAATTGTTATGCTTGAAACTACGAGTTAAGAGTTTTAACTATCTCAAAATTCAAAAACAAGACTTGATGTATGCATTGACTTATTCTTTCTATTTACACGAATATTCGACATCATTTGTTCTAAACGTATTCAAAATAATTTTTTTCGAAAATAATGTTTTTTTAGTGCAAATTTTTATTTAATGTTACACGCTATAAAATGATTTTACATTTCATTAACCTAATTTGTGGCGATCGTGGATTGCGTAGAGGATTGCGTGGCTACTCTCTGTATCAAAGATCCAAGTTCAAATTTTACCTAGAGCACACATATCAGATTTTATTTGATCATCACTTTTCGAAAGACAATGATAAATCACAGAGTATCTTTGCCATGAAAACTTTTTCTAATATGATACTGTCCGGATCTCAGTTAAAAACTGAAGACTCTTTTTCTGTATCAATAGATATATGCAGAAGAGGTCACCACGTCTCTGAAATGATAGACTAAAAAGAATTAGAATAAATTTGATATCTAATTTGAAGATTATACATTATTTGAAGATTATACATATATTGCATTATACATATACATCATATTGATTGTACATTATTTATTATTAATTTTCTTTAAAGTTTTATGAAAAAATTGCCACATTTTGCGTATTGCGGAATAGCATAAAATATATATATAAATCAATAAAAAAACATTTTATATCAAAGTGAAAAAATTTTCATATACAATACATTAACTTGTAAATATTTTATACAGATAATTTTTGTGAAAGAAAAGTTTTAGGGCTTATTTTATTAAACGCTCATGTGTTTGCTTATCTTACAAAAATTTAATGATTACAAAATTTCAAATTGTATTATAAAAACTGCTATATTATCTGATAGAAGACATTTTTTAATTGTTATTTATGTTTCCAAAGTTTTTTAGCTTTTGTTTAAGAAATATAGTTTAAAAACTGGAAATATGTTCAAAAGTGATACGATGATATAGACGATATATTTCATATAAAAATTTAATTATAACATGCAATGGAGGGATAACACACAAATTAAAACAATTTATAGCATTATTCATTGATGTAATATTACGTAATTGTTTCAATTAGTGTGATATTTAGTGGACATAACGAATTTGTGCTGACGTAAAGCTGACAGTAAGTCCTCCGACCGAGATACCAAAGGACCGTTCATGGTAATCGAAATGCCTTGTTCCCGCAAATAGTCATTGCCATCGTCATCTTGCCGGAAATCCGATGTGTCCCGTCAAGATCCCGCTTCTTGTCCTGTTAATGAAACACGACCGAGTGGCAGTTGCTGTCGAGCAGGGTACTGCCGAACCCGGATGGCAAATTGATCGTAAAAGCGACGGCCAGCACTTCTCGGGCGACGAGCTGGCAATTAATTCCTGCCACATTTACACGTCGCGAACACACAAGGGTCTCTCGCGGACGTGATCTTAACCCGGTATTGGAGCATAGTGCCCTAGAACTGTCTCATTTTCTCTTCTATGAAATGCTAATCAATCGACAAATTTTAAACAAAAACAATATTCCATTAAAATAAATATATGTTATAATATATGCTTATTTGATGAATTCGAATAGCAATTACACAAAATAGCAATTAAACTAATACAAATTATTATTTATTATTTAGAATAATTAATCTTTTTATTTTAAAGAATACACGAGAAAAATAAATATATTATGAAGGACAAAAAGATATAGTTTTCTATCAGAATTATAATGTAATACTATATATATTTTTAAGTTTTTGAAATTATTTTTAATTTTAAAAATTATTAGTTGTTTTTAACTTTCCAATCACTTTATTGCATCTTATTGTGCTAATGCTTTTTTAGAGAAGTTACCCTTAGATTAATTATACTTTTTAAGTAATTTTATGTTTTGCGTTAAAAATATTTGATATAATTTTTACTATATTAATTTGCTTTTATTTATTATTCGATACATTAAAGATAAAGAAAAATAAAATATATTAGATATTTAAAATATTAAACAAATAATATATTATAAAATTATATTGCTAAATTCTTTTTAGCAATATAGCTTAAATATAAATATAAATAAATCTGGTGATAACAAATAATAATGGCTATACTGAGAAAAATTTCTAGTTAAAGACCCAGAAGATTCTGATCATATCAATCAGAATTCTGATTATTTCACTAGAATTATAATAGATTTAATCAGAAAATTTTGATTTGTCCATTTTTAATCAGAATTTCAATCAATGCAATCAGATTCTTTTTCTGTGAATTTCTATGAAATAAGTGAATAATTGACTTTTAATAAATTCAGTTTTAATAAATTTTGTTAAGGTAAAGTAATTTTCGAGAAAATGAAAAATCGAGGAATTGACAATTATGACATATAAAATTATATCTGTTTTGTAATCAAATAAAATGGAAGGCATAAACACACTCATGATGAATCTCTCGATTATTCCATTAATATCTCACTTTTAAAAACTATAATAGATTATGATAGATACGAAGCATAATCTATTACTCTTTAACATGTGATAAGCTTATTTGTCATTGCGACAGATTTCAGCTTATGTATCTTTGAACAATAGTAAATTACATAAATCAGCTGCGTGTCAATCATTATGTCATCCGCTATTCCGTATCAATTACGATGCACTCTACTAATGAACCTTGCAGGTAATAAGCAAAGAGAACAGAGCCGCAAATGTCACTATTCGGGAATCGTAAAATAAAATATCTTTTATGAAATTTCTGAAGAGTAACACGAGTCGAACATCTATTGCATCCTTTGTGATAAGTATATTTAAATTGTAGTAAGGTATATGTACGTTCGAATAAAGTTATTTACATATATGTGAAAAACATTTAAGTAATTAAAATTTAAATTATTTTTATCAATTCCAAGAAGTTTAAATATCAAAAAATATATAATTTTTTATACAGTTAATATTTTTGTACACGAGCTCATTTGCTCATGTAGGAGCAAAAGATACAGGAATTATTATATATATATATATGTTGAATGTAAAATTTTCGACATATATTTGACATTAACAAATATTTTTAATTTTGATTATAATTAATTATGCAACTTTGATTGATTTTTAAGACGAAATATATGTATATGAGATCTCTTAGGTTCAATAGATCATTGAATTGTTTTGTAGTTGTTGTATGTAATTTTACATTGAGCTATAGATAATACATAATCAATAATAGTAAATGAAACTTGAATGAGAAATATTCAACACAAACAAGCAAAAGAGACCATATTTAATCAAGTATGTTCGTGTATGCATTTACACTCCTTTTACATTTGTCTTAATTTTTGTCTCCTAGCTTTATTTATACTTTCGTAATTTTCTCCTTACATTTCACTTATGTACACTTCAATTTTTATTTTTGCCAGACATATCCAACTTTGATTGTTTATAACTTTTATAAGATTGGCCATATTGTAACAAATTGTTTTTCAATTAAAACGCTACATAAGAAACATAATGATAATAAATAAATGTATATATATA
>NW_017259323.1:1550329-1562589 GCF_001594045.1 Atta colombica
AATTTTATTTTACAATAAGGAAATGTTTTTTAAAATATAATAAAGTCAAATATATTTACTTATAAACATAAAACATATATGTAAAATATTTTTAAGATCAGTAAGAAGCAAAAATTTATTATTACTTATGTTGATCAAATTGGCGAAATGTTACATAAATATTACATTCAAATATATGATATTTACCCATTTTTAAAGCTTTAGTATTTCAACGTCTTTTATGATTAATCTTGTACTTTTTATCACAGTAGAATAAATTTCACGGTTTCTTTTTATTTATTACACTAAAAATGTAAAGTATATTAAAATATAAAGTAATTTATTTATAAAGATAATATTTTTGAAAGTTTAATGAAAAGCTAAGTAGAAAATTATTTTTGATAATTTAAAAAAAATTCATGTATTAATAATTCATTTATTAGTAAATGAAATTAATTATGTTAATGAAAATGTATGCAACATACATAGAATAGATTTACAAAACATTTCATGAACCATACGTAAACTATTTATATTATTCATTTCTCTAAAGTATAATCGATTTTATATCAATTAAAATCATTGATATGCCTTAATCAATAACTATGCTTTCAAAATTATAAAGTTCCAACTTTGGAAAGAAATTCGAATATGCGTCTAAGGGATTAAATACATGTGTGCAGTGAATGAATTTTTATTAAAAATTTATTTTTTTGCTCAAATTCAATTCTGTCACCAAGACAATCTGACACAATCAGCGAACAGATAGCCACTTCAACTTCGATGGCCAGCCAACCTTGAAATTTTATCAAAGCGAGAGATTATATTAAAATTGAATTTAATATCCACTTGTTATCATTAATATCAGTAACGAATTCTCAAAATTATTCTCAAGAGATCATAATAGGATTTACTTCGCACTTTGCTCTAAACGCAAAAGATTGTTTCCAAAAAATTTTCTTTTTACTGATTTAAAAACGTAAATAAACTGATTTCTGCCACTATGTTAAGGATTAAGGCATATCAATGATTGACATAAAGTCAATTATATTTTAGAGAAATGTGAATAATATAAATAGTTTACGTATGGTTCATGAAATATTTTGTAAATCTATTCTACGTTGCATACATTAACATAATTAATTTCATTTACTAATAAACATGAATTTTTTTTAATTATCAAAAATAATTTTCTATTTAGTTTTTCATTAAACTTTTAAAAATATTATCTTTATAAATAAATTACTTTATATTTTAATATACTTTACATTTTTACATTTTTTCTATACATTTCATAGCAGTCATGCTTATTATAAATATTATCTACTGATATTTAATTGCTATCTACTGATATTTAATAAAATTGATATTTTGAACAAACAAATTAAATAATAATTTTTTAATATTTATTGTATTTAAAACAACAAAAATATTACAAAACATTAAAATTAAAATAATAACGTACAAACGATAAAAATATTATATTTCATTAATTTTTTTCTTTTGTTGAACGAATTTGAATTTATATTCTTATATACATGAAACAAATAATGTATCTTTTAATAATTATTATGTTATTAATTACATCGCGTATTATAAAAATTATGGAAAATTTTTTTAGAAAACTTTTTTAAAAGTAAATAAAATTAAGATGTTATATATGTTTTTATGGGACATAAAGTATAAAAAAAGGATAACTTGCATGTTAAATAATAATTTTAGTATCTGATAAGTTAAAAAATTTTGGAAACTCAAAAATAAATGAGCTATATTTATATGATAGATTGATCTTATCACTTGTTGCCAACATAATGTTCCCGAAGAAACCATTAGTATTTAAAAGATTAAACTCGATATATAAATTATCGAATGTTTAATTATGTGTTATATAAATATGTTATATTAATATTATGTTATATTAATCTATAAATCCGATTATTATTTACCAAATTTTTATTGAAAAATTTATTACATACTGACTATAAAATGTTTTTAGCACTCGAGAGAGCTTTATAAATAACTTTATAAGTTGAAATAAAAGAGAACATTGTATCAGAAGTAAAAAGATTTCTCTCATTCAGAGGATTCGCCGTTTATAATATTTATACGACAAACTTTTCAAAGATCTATCAAGTTGGAGAGTGAATTAATTAGTAAATGCCTAATTAAATCTACTGACTAGGTCAACATTTCAATATTTGAATATTTATAGATATCTTTTAAATTTTGTAGGTGTATTATAAAAGAAAAATTGAGCAGAGAATTTCCACTTACATATTTTATTTAGTAACGTTTTAAAATACATTAAGATATTTTTTAGAAAATTTATGAGTATTGTTTTATTATTTTTATGTTATTTTTTACACAGTATGAAATCAATATATATGTCAATATACATAGGATAGACGGGAATACAGTTAAGAAACGCGAATTTCTGAACATCGAAATCATATACGCTGGAACACATCTTCCCATTCTATTATAACTGATTTCGATTGGAGTAATATTGAAATTCTTGATGAAAAATCATGTTATTATAAACGGTTAGTTTCGGAGATGTTACATATTAAAAAATAAAAAAATAATTTTAATCTTCAAAATGATACTGAGGATTTACATAAAGCATATATTCCGATTGTAAACAAGGTCTGATTTTGCATTGCCAAGATTACACTTGTTCGATTATTTTTCGTTTATAGTGTGTGACCATTGTAACAATTATACATCTTTAATTTTATTCTGTGACTGATTTTACATCTTTTCATATAATTTATTTATTATTTTTTATTCATTGGAGAATTTTTACATGAAATATGATTTTGTTACTCTTATTTATTGGACTATGTATAATACTTATAACACTAAGTAATTTTGACGACTATCGTATTAACGAAATACAATAACTCTTCTAAAAGATTGGTGAGTGTTTTATCGAGATAACGTGTTTGCTTACTTTAGACTTTAATATAATTAATAAAATTTATATTGTTAGAACATTAAGAAATTCTTTCTCTCTCTCGGTCTTCCGATCTTTTGACGAACAATTTCCTCTGTTCAACTTTCATCCAGTCTTTTGACGTATATCGAATTCCATGACTATTAATATTGTTTTATTGATAACAATTTTGTGTTTATATCTGAAGAGGATCTAATCTAGAGACTGAAACATGTTATAATCGATTAGAATATATTAACGTTTATTTTGTAATTTCTTAGTTTTTCAACATAAAATTTATACTGTATACTTTAGATTCTTAACGTGCCTTATATATTTATTATTTATCAATATACATGTACTATTACTTTAGTTATAGTAAGGAAGAATAGTATGTCTAAAAATGAGGCTTATTTATAATTTCTTCTTTAAATTATATAAGTATATAAGTCGAATAAGAAAATAATAACGCACATGTGTTGGCATTAATATGCCAATTTTTTTTCTTTTTATGTTATCAACCTAAAAGCTACTGACCATTTTTTATCTTTCATTCTCTATTTTAACTTCGCCAACTGGCGAAGCTGTGCGTTTTTTCTGGAATAGCAACTTAAAGAGACATGTTTGTGTTGTTTGTAACGGAAATAGAATCACGTAATATCGCACAATATGATATGCTTTTTTTGTGCAAATCGGCTGATATGACATGATAAAAAAAAACTTGTTCAAGCTGTAGCACGGAGTTTTACATTGAAATCGAGTATCATACAGTGATATATTATTTTTTCTGTGTCCGTAACACATGGAAAACTACAACAAGCTTTTTTGCATTATCGCTGAATTTGTCGAATTTTACAAAAAAGATGGCATATCACTGTGTGATATTACACAATTTCATTTTCGTTACAAGCAACTCAAACATTATGTAATACTTTAAGTTGCAATTCAGACTAAAAGAACGAAGAACCTCATCAGTTGGAGAAAAGGGAAAAAATCAAAGTAAAACATAATCAGTGATAATACTTTTAAGGTTTTTATAGGTGTTTTCTTCAGAAGTGCCAAAGGATTTATGGGTACCGCCGTGTCGCGATCCATTCCTATTACTTCTCGCCCTGATGAAGTGAACGGCAAGGTTCACGAAACGTTGGCGTTAACAATGGATGGTGACACGGCGATAACCTGTAAACCCTTTGGCACTTTTGAAGAAAATCCATAAATCTTTTGATATCTCTGAATATAATTAATAACAACAGGCTGCAGGATTGTTAACAAAAGTAAAAAAATCAGTCTCGTAACTTTATTATCCAACCGTATATCATATAAATATTTATTATGTAATTTAAATCGTAACCATCATTAAGATGTTATTAGTAATTATAACATATACTTAAACAGATAAAAATGGACGCATACAAATGTAATGTAATTGTTTAATATTGATTGATATAAAATTGCATAATTATGGTTATTACATTATGATTATTACTTAATGTATTACATAGTGTATTATACAAGCTACTCTACGGGAAATAAAATTTACACAACATTATTAGTTCAAAACTATATCGTGTATCACGCCAAGCGAAGTAAGATAACAGAACTCTATATTGTCTGTTGCATTCAATATGGCTTACTCGCTATTTGTAGGTAATTATACGATGAATTCAACAGATAACACTAATAAGTCATGCACATACATTGTTAAATATTAAATTAAATTATTTCTTTAAGTTGGATAAAATTTTGTTATTTATTACTTCTAAGTATGTCTATACTTGTATGTAATACTATTATTTATTACAATACTATTATTATATAATACTATTATTTATTATAAAACATGTGGTTTAAAAAACAACTATAATTACTTAACCCATTTTTACAGTCGAATTGCTTATTGTTAGTTTTAAAGTAAAAAGCATTCTAACATATTTGTGTGTATACTGTATATGCACTCAATAAATAATAATTTAAATTTAAGTTAAATCAATTCGAATTAAATTTCTTGAATTAAATTTCTTTAATTCCATTATTTTAATTAAATTAAGTAATGGAATCTAACCATAATTTTTCAATGTTGAACTTAGCAAAAAATTAGAAAAAAAATTACAAAGCTTAGGTAGATAGAATCCAGTTACCTTATTAGTATTAAATTCACTTTGACAATATTTTGTGTTCTATATATTACTTATTGTGATACAATATCACGACGGTCTGATGTGAACTATTTTCTGCTTTATGGCGTCTTAAAGTGAGCGACCTCGTGACAAAACATCGTTTTCTTCGAAAACTTGTTAGAACACTGTCGGAGCAAAAGCCCTTGGCGCTTTGGTGAGTGGGATGAAATTTTACCTCTATGCTCTTTCACCCTCGCTTGTCGACAGCTCCTCAAACAAATGAAAACGCAGAAATGCGAACTTTCATCATTTTTTGTTCGTAAAATTTGAAATGATTTCCAAAATAAAATAGATCAAAAATAGCACTAATTGGAATTAAAAAAAGATACAATATTCTTGAAAGGAGATTAATGTAAGATTTTTGTAAAAAATTTTTTTAGAAACTTTTGGTAAATTTGAACAAATGCTGATACGATATATATGGCACCAGTAAGTTGCGCATGAGATGATTTGATATTTATTTCAAAATTCTATACACGTATTCAAATAATAAATTGTATTTTTTATATTAAAACTTTATTTAAAAATAGTCAAACTTAATGTGTGTAAAATTATTCATATGAATGCGGCCAACATTTAGCGAATGTGCGTAAAGTTGAGTATATCAGTCATGTCGTTTGGAACCGCATTTATTGCAATAATATCTTGTAAATTTTTAATTTTATTTTTTATGCTATAAAGATATAACATTTTATTTATGATTTATTATATTATTTTATTTATGATTATTACAGTACTTTAATAAGTCTCTAAAATTTATTTTTGTTAACATTGTTAACATTGTTTTTTTGTTGATTATATTTGTTTCTGAGAAAATATATATAGAAAGTATACATCTATACATAATGTTGAATTCATCCAGTTATGATCATATTATGTTATCGTATTTATGTATTTTTTATTTGCAATATTTTTGTATAAAATTCTTCGATTAAAAGCTTGCAACGGAAGAATTATGTTTGAATCTGTTCTAAAAATATAAAGAAATAGCGCGAAATTTCACGATGAAATTTTCATCAATCTCCTAAATATGTCGTGTTATAAAAAAAAAAGAAAGAAAAAGAGAGGAAGTGGAGATTCAATGAGCATGCTCATTATACAGTTTTCTCATTGTGCATGAGAGCTATATCCTGAGCTTGTACGAAAGTCTAATCGAAAACTTTTGTACTCTTTGGTATTCTCCCAGTTCTCTAGTTATATTTCGCATTCCTTCCGTTGTCCTCCCTCTGTCTTTTTCGAACGAATCTCAAGAGGGTTATAGGACATCATGACGATACTCGAGATAAGAGAAAAGAAGGAAGACATGGCAACGTAGAAAAAAGTTAGAAGAGAAGAGAGAAGTAGTAGTAACTCGCACAGCAGTAGCAGTAGCGAATCGAATCATAGCACCTACGGGAAATAGGTTTTGGCGGATTATACACTCAAACCTGTCTGATCAGATAATATTTGAACTACTGTGATTACTGCAGATAATCGATATAGAAATTCTTTTGCGTTCTTCCAAACTTTGTCAATAATTAATTATACTGAATTGTAAATAAAATGTTATGGAAGCATTTGGATTTATATTTTTGTATAAATTTCAAGTTAAAAGTGATTACTAATTTGATCTTGATCTTTTATGTGTGTAAAGCTTGATTTACACATTGCTTTATTATTATCATAATCTTCTAGTATTCTAGAAGATTTATTATTATACTCGAAGATTTATTATACTCTAACTAGAAAACTAACAGCTAAAAAATATAATCTAAACATAATCTAAACATATAATTTCACAAATTATATGTTTAGATTATGTATATATATGTTATTTAAAAATATATAATTCTATAAACTTTTTTTTAAGTTAGTACGCTAGTGGCTAATAAAAAAAACATTATGTAACTCATTTTAAAATATAAATGAAAAAATAGTAAATGTATAGTAACTGTAAAATACCTCTTACATATAGAATAAGAATCCAATTTGCACGAGATTTTCATATATCTTCGCTTTTTCCCGCGTTCATAGTTGATGGAATGCATGAGGAACGAAAGTCCCAATGGGTTTATGAGCGATCGAACAATCTTTTGACGTAATCACGTAGTGAGAAGCTTCTTCTTTCAGCCTTAGGCGTGCGAGTGACGCGTGACATCTAAATCCCTCCGCTCAATTACTGAGACCACCTTAGCTCATCTCTTTTTCCCTCGTCGAATTCTCAGCTACTCAGGTCCCGGAATTCTTGCCTCATGGCGCGAGAAGAGACATCGCTGAAGTCGATTTGTCAAGTTGCTGTGGAGAGGAACAAGCAGTCACATCATATAGTTAAAATGCACATCTTATTCAAGAATCTATGTATGTGTACGAGTTTATACGAAAAAGAAAACCTGACGCGCGTTTTCTCTTGTTTAATTTTTGTGAGATCTTGTATGAAATGAGTAATATCTGTAGATATACACAAACATATCGATTACAAAGACATCATAAAATTAATTACTTTTAATTTTTTTTCATCCATACATTTATATGAATCTCATTAAATTATATTTTATTACTAAGGTTGTAGAAAATTATTTTAGAAAATGTTTATTTTTTAAACATTTTTATTTTGTTAAGAACTATATATGCATAAATTTTTTAATTAACTAAGATAAATTTACACTTATATAATAAAGAGAAATTACAATTTCAACATTTTTTAATGTTAAAAAATCAAAAGTTTTCCCCTTCTTTTCTAAAAAATTTATTGATATATTAAACTACATTTATCTTTTACTTCATTTATATAGAACAAATCGAGGTAATTAGGTATGGTAAGATAGATTAATAGAAATTTTTATTGTACAAAAAGATCGTATAACGTATTTTGTATGTAATTAAACATACAAAATATAAACTATTGCACTAATAATATATATTTTATATGTTTGATTGAACACTCTACGCAATCTCAATCTTTTATATAATTTGAAAATTTCTATTAACTTATCCAAATTATCCTGCTTTACTTTATTTAGTTATAAAAACTTTTTTTATATTTTTAATTGTTCCCAATATACAATTTGCTTTTATATTTTTTTGAAACATCATATTCCTTATGTCAATGCTGCAGTTCGTTCATGACATATAACTCGTAGAGAGACCTTCCGCAAATGGATTCGAACTAGGCGCCACGTGCGTTTGTGTAGTTACATTTCATACATGAGAAATCACAGCGAAGGAAGTGGGAAGTATTTATGTGTCTACATTGTATCCGCTTTAGACTCAGAGGTAGTGTAACAATGTCAGTAGTTTACAAATCGATATTGTCGACCTCGAGGAAGGCATTGTCACGTTGTATCTTCCTGTACGACTGTACTTCGTTTCGATCTGACCACTTTACCTTGCTTGGTACACCTTATTATAAAGTTCCGTATCATGTCTCGAAAATCCGTTGTTATCGGAACAAACTGCACTATACATGTATACATCCAGAAAGACGATTTTGCATTTCCACCGGTCAGCCGTGAAATACATTGTAATTATTTCAACACTAACATTCATATTGCAAAACGAGCAATAAAACTTCCACACTTTAATAAAAACACATGCAAGTATTTAATAAAGTTTTAAAAATATTAAAAATTTGTGATTAACGAAAGCTGTAAAACTCAATGTTTTACTGATAAAAATGAGTGGCAAATATAATCATAATTATTTAGATTTGTGTGTATGTGTGTGTTTATAAAGTGTCCAGTTTAAATACTAGCAATTTATTTAATGTTAGATAACAAATATTTTTTAACGTAGTATTGCTTTATTTATATAATTGTTTTTATAAAATGATTTTTATAAAAATGAGCATTATATAATTATATAGCGTATATTAATGCTTAATATTACGACTTATCTAATAAATAAAAAAAAACAATTTTCCCAAATAGCCATCTTATTCGCGTTATGTATCTGTATGATTTTAGAGCAGAAATAAATCGTGAAGTGTTTTTCAAATGGTCGGCTATCATAGTAATTGATTTCTTACTATTAAATATATCGATGTTAATATCATAACAGAATATCTACTTTTCTTTTTTGCCGAAACATAAAATGCTTTCTCTCTGCGATATGATTCTTAAATGTCATCGTGGATGCGAATGTTTTATGAGTGCTTCTCCAGGGTATCATAAACCGAAATTCTGCGATCCATTCGCATCGAATAAAAGCCAAAAGAATATAACCACGTTATTATTGCGAAAGGTTTTAGGACAAATGGTTGTCAGCAAAAAACTGTCGATTATTATGTTGACTATTAAAAGACGTTTTTATAAATGATCGGTTTTTCTCTCTTTTTTATATTTAAACATTTCTCGATCTATTTTATTACTTAATACGGTTTCATAAATTAATTTTAAATGATTTTTTAATCTGTTTTTAAAAATAGAATTATAAGAAGAAAAATATCTTTGTAATTATATTTAACAACAGAATTGTAAATTTAATATTTTCATTACTAATGCAGATAATATTTTAGATTATTTTTGCAAAAGAATTTGACATTGATCTTTTTAATATGCATGTATGATCGTGTGTATGATATTATTGTATAGAAAAAGATTCTGCATATAGCACGTTAGGATTTAAAATTTTGTTTCTAGTCTAGAAACAAAATTTCAAATTCGAGAAAGGCAAATGGAAAAAAAGTGATATTATAAAATATTTTTTAATTTAACAATATTTAGCGTTAATTTTACAATTAGCTACATAATTGTAATCTTTTAAAAATATTAAAAATTATTTTAATATTAAACAAAATTAATTTGAATTGCAAAAATCACATTATCTTTGAATGGAAAGTACATTTTTTTCTTATTATATACTTTTTTGTTAAACATTCCTTATTTTTTTTTAAATAAAATAATTTTTTAAACAAAAATAATAAACATATAAAATAATTATATTATACGTACATACATATAAGAGAATGCTTTTAGTATTTTCTCTAATACATTATATTTAAATGAAATTTAAAACTTTTTACTTTATAATAAACTAAGTTTTATAACATTCTTTTTCTTTTAATGACTAAAGAAGCCTCTTGATACTTTACAAAGCCGACTTTCTATTATAGAAATTCTCCTGAATACACACAATTAGCTTGAAACTAATTTAACATTCGTGTATCATGACCAGCATGTCAACTCAAGGGCACTCCCTCAACATGTCCCATAATGCAAATCACATTATCTTAATTACTACGTCGTACTGGCGCTTGTCGTTACGCGTACTTATGTCGTCCTCTCTCAAGCCCCTAAATTATTTATAAACATCCATCAAGAGAATCGGAAAGAGAAAAATAACTATCCAATACGCAATTTTGTAAATGCATGATATTTTCGAAATGCGTAATATACGCGATATTATACATATAAATAAATGTGAGGTTTTTCTTCGTCATTCAGTAATACAATAGAATTCGCAATTCCAGGAGAAAAATAAATGACTATTCCAACAGTTCCCGCATTAAACAGAATATGCAAGAATATGACTCGCGTACTGTAGTAATACCTATAGATGGATATTACTTTAGTAATATCTATTTAATGGGATATTGTTGGATATTGTTAAAACACACGCATATTATATTTTATTATGTTGCTCAGAGTTTCATTAAGAACAATTTAAGAGAAAAAACCCACATGTATAATATATATACTTATTCCAGTGAGAAATGACAATGGAATCGACATTGAATTGATGTCGATTTGATGTCGAAATCATCGAATCGATATCGATTCCATTGTCATTTCTCACTGGGATATGCAATAGAAATTATAGGTTACAATATTTTTGAGATTTATTCTGCGTAAAATAAAATTTAATCTGTAAATTTGATTAAGTTTATATCTATATAATAGCATATGGCTACAATTTTATATATTTTTTAAGAACTATTTAATTATTATTATACTATTTTATATTTTGTTTTCATATTGTTTTGGTTACTAAATTTTATTGCGTATATACAGTTTGAAAATTCTAATAAATGAAATATAGAAATATGTGTCTGTTGACAACAAAAAGATGAAATCTAAAATAGATAGGAACCAATATTTATAATTAAAAATGAAATTGCATTACTGCGTCAATAAAACTCAATGTTTTGATTAAAAAATTACATAGCTAAAAACTTTAATTACAAATTTTTTAATTTTTAAACAATATTGATGAAAATCTTTGAATTAATTTTAGACAATATTAACAATTTTTAACAATTTTTTAATGTTACATATAATGTTATTTTGATGTAATATTGAATTTGAAATTAATTATACTTGATGTTCTCGTGGAATAATTTTATCAGCAAGTGTCTTTGTATGTAAAGTTTCTCTTTACCCCCTTGCGTCATTACTCTTGCGTATAATTTTCTTAGGATTTACTTTTTAGCGATTGCTTGGCAGTTAGTTCGTTTAGAGGCTACTGATAATTAATTATATCGAGCCTGCAATGGCGGCAGGAATTACTAGAGTTCAATCGCTTGCGAAACTCACAACCTATAAGTAAATGCACTCAGTCTATTACTTAATTACCGCTTTTCTATTAAGTGATTAATTATTATGGCTAATTAGAGACTCATATTGGCAAGCAACTGCAACTTGCTTGGATTGAATTTGCGATTGATTTAAAACAAGAAATGCCAATGAAACTTTACTTTCATTCGACGACTGGCGATTTGTAACCCACAATAGCATAATAACATACAACACATAGAATATCGTAATTAAACTATTATCTATATCGGAATGAATATTGCAAAATATGGTTTTACCTTGAATACGCTTATTTTTTTCTTACTCAGTTTCAGTTAGGACATATATATGTACTTTCACGAGCGAGAACTGTTCTTCTCACATATCAGATGGCTATTTTGATATCTTGCAATACACGAAATTCACATGTAGGATTATTTATGTCAAGACAATCAGAAAAAAGAATTTAATATTAAGTATTTGTCTATTAAAGATAGAAAATATGTATAAGCTTCGTATAATAACGGCATAATTTAATTAATTATTAAAAGATATTGGAAAAAATCAGTGTTTATATGTATCTGTGATGTCAAATTTTATCAGTGCATATATATATATATATATATATATATAATTGCTTTAATTATGTTATATGCGCCATTGTATTAAAGCGCGATTAAC
>NW_017259323.1:1562689-1563202 GCF_001594045.1 Atta colombica
AATTATTTTAATCATAAACATATGTATAAATATTCATTCTCAACTATTTTTCTCTTGCGACGCGCTACGTGATAAATTGCGAGAAAGTTGAGTTTTATGAAATTTCAAATTTAGAATATGAAAAATTCTAAATGAAATATATGAGGATTAGTTACAATCCCTAAAGTTACAATCCTTAAGCCTAATAAAATCTCTTTTTGAAGTTGATACAATCATTACGTATCCTAGACTTTAGAAAATCCCACAATTTATTTAAAATCCTTCTTTTTGTGTTAATTTTTTTTATTAAGCGAAGATATAAAAAATATATTTGCGGAAAGATTAGAAATGTTTTAAGTTAGAAAAATAACTATAATTATAAACAGATATTTTTGTACTGAAGACAGATATTTTTATTTCTGATAACTTATGTTATATTATAGATAGTCTAATATAATGAGAAAATGTTGAAAACTTATTTGATTCTAATAAACGTTTCTAAAATTAACATTCTTTATTTGTTTATATATAGAT
>NW_017259323.1:1563302-1569081 GCF_001594045.1 Atta colombica
ATTACCTGAAAATTTATTTGTAATCATAATTGTGAGCAATCTATGTAATTTTGTAAAAAATGAAATCTTATAATGTAAATATTATTGTTTTATAATATGAAATATATCTTGGTTTTTTATTTGATTTTTATTTGATTTTTCTTTCTTCAGATCAACAATCTAATCAACTACAAAATGTATTGAGAATAGAAAGTAAAAAGAGTTTTCAATTTGTGATTGCTGTATATAATGTAGCATTAACTATAAAGCAATTCCTGGAATCTAGCACAGTTCATCATATGTACGTGAACTATTATGAACTAATGTACACGTTGTTTCATCTAGTTTCTAGTTTCGAAGGATATACGAGTTAAGGCCATGTACATGAAAATACGTTACGACATAATACAATAATAAAGCGGTCAATGGAGTGCAAGGTTGTCGATGAGTATTTTTATACGGCGACCGGTGTCGTAGTTCTATTTATGGTATACGCGAAGACAGGTTGTAATATAATTATAGACGAACAATATATAGATTAGTGATATATTTCGATTATATAGATAGTGAAATTAGAACAATTATAGATTAGAACAATTTTAATGCAAGGCTAAATATCTTGTAGCTTAAAAGATTAAGTTACGTGTCCGAGTACTTTCCACTTAGAGATTGAGTTTATCTCTCTTTACATTCATATGAATTATTTCAGACTGACAGAATTCTCAACGATATTACAAATTACGTTTGTGATATGATATGGATTGATGTAAATTGTAATTTTGAAGAAGCTGTATGTTGAAACTAAATAGTGTGCATAAAATTTCTTATTCATAAAATTGATCTATTCAAAATTACTAATTTGTATGAAAAAATTAATTACTGTTATAATTTATAAATAATGCAAAGTATCAAAATTTCGTTTACATTGCCAATTACTGCAATAAATTAAAAATACAGTAAAATGTTTATTTTGCTTGCTGAAAAATTAATATACATTTATTAAAATGATTATGTTAAAATGAACTATTTAGCCTGTTTCACAAAAGTCGATTGATATATAAAAAATAAATAGTATATGCAAACTCATAAAATATATTTTTGATATATCATATTGATTATAAAATATATATTTGATAGATTTGCACCTTTCAGCGATTTTATTATTTTGTTATTTATTATTTAGTTGAACATTCATAAAAATATTTTTCTGTCATAAAAAATATATGACATAAACTATTTTTTTTTGTTGTAAAAAAAGAAAAAGTAATATTTGAATTTCTACTTTATTTAATTTCAAGTGGATATGACAAATGGAGACATTTTTATCAACAATGAAAAAGTTAAATATTTGATGGAATGTTTTTTATGTATAGTTGATATCAGTTTTGAACAAAAGCTACATTACATTTACTGAGGTACTGCTTTTAACTATTCCTGCCAAAGATTTTGTAAACAAACAGGAAAACATTCTGCTAAATATTTATAATTTAGTTTTTTCTTTTGTGTGAGTTTTCTTTCTCTCTATCTCTTTATAAATTTTGCGTAGCTGATGCGAACAGTTGCACGTGACTTTTTCATTATATAATCCCGGAGGGTAATTATTTAAATCAAAAATAATATTCGAGAAATGTAGTACAAATACAATACATTGAATAAGTTCTCCATTGCAAATATATTGACAAATTTTGGTGGAAATTATTAAATAAATTTGTATTGTAGATTTACATATCACAAACATGTAAATCAATTTTTTCTCTGTTACTCATACATATAAGTAGTCATAAATATTTATACAAGTGAAAAAATACAGAGTGATAAAAAAATCATTCGGCATTTATAGTACTGAGTAAAAAAACCTTAGTCAACGTCGAAAACTTAACTGCATTTAAAATATAATTCTGTATATTAATAAATTGAATTTATTGGTTTCTACGTGTTATATGCGATGTGAAAGTTTATCTCAATGTTTACAAATCACGTTTTGATTTTCTGATTTAATTTCCATACACACTTTATAATGAAAAATTTTAATTGAATAAGTATTACGTCCAAACCCTTGAAAATTTGATCAAAGAGATAATGAAGGAAAATGGAGAGAATATGGAATACTCAGACTCTGTCTCGCAGATACGTTCAGAAGCGAATACTTGTGATTCGAACACACCTTTTATGGCCTTGGAATATAGGTCAACGTATCGAAGAGATGCAATGGCTGCGTTCAGCGGACTCAACAGTTGAGTTGAATCCGTTGAACGCAGCCTATGATACCTGTTCCGATGGATAGCGCGAACGTCGATCTTACTTTTGGGTCAAGGAATTTAATCTTTTTGACCCGGGACTGGACCACATGCGATCTCAGGTACTGAGGAAAGAGATACGAGATATTTTTAAATAAATACAATTTGGCAAGATATTCATTTAAAATAGAAAACCTTAAATTTATTTGTAAAAACAAAATTTTATATGTAAAATATATATTTGTAAAAACTAAATTTACAAATAAGTGTCGATAATTTATTATTATACATTTAATTATCTTTATTCATCTATCATTAAAGATCTCTCATTAAATGGATTTATTGCGATGTGCGTGCGTGCGTGCGTGCGCATGTGTGTGTGTGTGTGTGTGTGTGTGTCTGTATGTGTGCTTCGCCTCCGCGCCAATTTACTTAAATACGGACCTATATTTAAATATAAAAAGAAGTGTGTGAGCAGGAAAGGGGAGGATGAAGCTACTTGGCACTACTAAGAAGGCGATGCAGAAATAAAAGGGATAAAGGTGTCTATGGTGTATAAGGGTGGAGTTCTCAGGGATGTTTATCATCACAACCCGATTTATTTCGTTTGAGGCTGCGGAAAAAAATCTGAAAAGTCGGTTTCACTCTCTCAGCTGATGAGAAGTCAAATGGGGACTGGAGGAGGGGTTGGGATCTGATCAAGAGAAGAAGAGAAAGAGAACAGTTCCGAAATTGGGAGAGGAGAATAATATAAAATATCACGGATTGGAGGATCAGAAGCGAAGAGGGTGGATAAATTTAGTGATAGATTGTCGTCGGTAGAAATAAGCGAGTAAGATATTTCTAGGAAATTAGTTAGTCGGCAATGACGATTCTAGGCTGATGATCCCGCGGACTTCTTCTGTGATGCAGGGTTCGTCCCCATGACTTCCTCGAACGCGCAGTACAATAAGACTGAGGGAATTACTGAATATGTATATTATATATGTATACATATATTGTATATGTGCGTGCGCATACACACACACACACACACACACACACACACACACGCACGCACGCATGCACTTACATTCATGCACATTCACACTCATACGCACACGCACACATGGGTAAATGTAGATATATGATACAATAAAAAGGAGATTTACTAATTAGTTGAGTATAAGAGATCTTAATTGGTCCACAAGCACTCGGTAGATTCTGAATGATTGACAGGCAGAGGCCACAGTCGGTGCAGGAAGACCAAGTATAGAGCGCAGCAGTCGGTTACACGGTTTGCGGGTCCTCTATTTATATCTCAAAAAAAGAAAATAATTTCCTTTGTCTAGGATCCAATTATTATGTTGTAGTGTCGCGTAAGATTTATGATTTTTATTAGGTCCTATCATTGTTGATCTCCCGGTTGATTGACATTTATGAGTTTTTAGTTGTTTGATCCTCCTAATTTTTTCAAATCGTTATTAGGGGATTGCACCTGAATCTCATAAATGTCATCAATACGTCAAGACGGACCGAATCTTTCGAAAGAAAAGAATCGTGGCGTCTACAGGACATAATATAGGCATTATGGAACTCATTGTAATTCTTCAAAAAAAGTTATTAGTGCTACTTATCTTCAATCTCTTTTTTTTCACGTCGTATGCAACACGTAGAAGAGACAATAAATTAGTATAATATTAATATAAAACTATTTGTCTCAGAAACGATTGCTTTTGACCTATGTTCATTAAGGTTCTTTTGCTCAATATGAGTGTACTGTCTACCATATAAATAATAAATAATAAATTATTTTAAACACTTTGTAAATAATAAAATTATAAAGTGCAATATATGCTAATGATAATCAATGTTGAAATATGAAATGTTGAAATATGAAAAATGGATGTAATGTAAAAAATCTTTAAGAAAAATATTACTTGTAGCACGTACATTATATGTACATTATATATGTGAAGGAATTATTAATATAAAAATTCTAATATAAAATTTTATATCTCGAAAATATATTAATTTATTAACTCTTGTTAAAAGATGAGACAAATTGAGAATATTCAATTTTATATCATAGTTCAATTAATCAAGTCACAAATATATATAATTAGTTATTATATATCCCCGTATAACTTAATTAACAAATAAGCTTGAATGTAATCTAGTTATTAACAAAAATTATTCGTATACAATTAACGTTGTTTGAAGTTTTGATTTTTCGAAACATACACTTGTAACAATTTTTATATATGAATATTCTCTTTATTTATTTTTTAATATTTCTATATATTATACAAAATATCACTTATAACGTATAATATCGACATAGATTTTTCCATTTGCTTTATATGTGATACATCATGTTCACATTATGCATTGCATGCTGTTCATTTTTATGAAGTAAAAGTGATTATCGATGACATAAATCATAACAATAGGAGACAAATCTGTTGGCTGCAAATTATATAATTTATAGATGTAAGTTCGAAAAATAAATTTTGTATGCGTTGATTTGCTGAGCTTCTTACCAATAAAAAATTATGTATAATCATAAAGTGGCTCGTAACTATTGAATCGAAGTGATATATTGCCCATTATGATTTAAACTCCGGAATTCAATCTGTTTTTTTTTAATACGCGACCATCCAACGGAATATTTAAATCTCGATATGTAATGTCGGTTGACATACTCTTTTTTAAAACTCAATTCATATTGATAATAGAATTAAATTAAATAGAATCCAAATTAATAAACATATACTATAAATACATATACTATAAATTAATAAACATATATTTTTACATAAACTATATATTTTTTGTTTAAAGCAATTTTAAATAGAATAGGATTTGTGTTATAAATTGAGGATTAATTTAACATGATCTCGTATAACATTAAAAATTGCTGAAATATATTTTTTATATAATTTTCTATTAACAGTTTTAAAATTATTTTATTTATTAAAATTTCTTTGAATAAAATTCTTTTGATGATTATTAAGAATTGTTTTCTTTCTCTTGTGCTAACATATTATTTTTTTTTTCTCAAAAAACAATGCTTTGTTTTTTATAAAAAGATAAATAGTAATAAAAACAATTTGTTTATTACAAAAATTTTATTACATTCTGAAGATATACATAGAAAAATAGATTATAATGCATACTTTATTAACATTTTTGTGAACATTTTTATATATCTTTATTATTTAATTATGTGATCAATGAAAGTTTTAATGATTAACTTATTGATGATATATCAATAAATAAATTAAATAGCAATTATGCGAGAAAGTCGAAGTTTAGAAATGCCTTGAAGGGGAGCAACTATTTACGGCATCAAATTATCCGTGAAACTTTCATTTTGATAGTTTGCAATCTGCATGCGAGTCCGTTCCTTCCCTTGCGATGAGTTTGGACAACAATGAGAAACATATGCTTGTCTTTATATATAAATTGTTCAAAACAATAATTTCAGTTAGAATTATAATATTCATTTCCATATAAGTAGAACAAGTCTCCTTTTTTCATGATATGTATAATATAATAATATATGTATGTATGTATATATA
>NW_017259323.1:1569160-1572228 GCF_001594045.1 Atta colombica
ATATAAACAATCAATTATATTTTAATAATATTAAATTAAATTAAATTAAATTATAATTTAACAAGAACGATAGCGATAAAATTTTACATCAAGATTTTTAATGATTTTAAAATAGCAACTCTTTCACATCAATTAAGTACGAATCGATTAAGAGGCAGAAGACGGAATTGCCTGTATACCTTTTGTTTTTCATCAAGGATTTAATCAACCGATAATTGTTATATATAATATATATAGCTCATTCCACGTCAAAAACTTTAATACTTCATTGATACATACGAAATAACGGCTTATAATATTCTCAAGGATAATTAAGATTCTACCTTTCCGGATTTGACCCAAAAATTTTGGGTTTTAATTTAAGGTTTATAGCCAGATTTTAGGTTTAGGTGATCATTATTTTTCCATTGCGTAAGATGTAAAACAACACGTATTTAAAAAAAAATAAGAAAGAATTTGTCAATTCTTGTAAGTAATGTTTATGTAGAAAAAAAATCTTTTTCAGTAATAAATTTTTATAGTAAAACACTTGACATATACTAACTTACTCTGGATCAGAACGATTGTAGGTAACTCTAAAAATAATTAATAAATAAAGCATTATTAAATTTCTAGATGCTTTTGTAGAAATTAGTTTTGCATAATATGTAAGATTTAGTATTTAATAAATTATTATTAGAAATGTGTATACATGTACATAAATATAATTAAATGTTAATTGTTATAAATTATTATTTTATAAAAAAGATATAGGTATACATGCAGCTTAAATATAATTTGCTAGTATTTAGTAAATCAGTATTGAGAAGATTTATTAAAAATTGTTTAAGCAAAAACTTGCAGTATAATAAATAAAAAAATAATGCATTTTAAATCTGAATTGTTAAAGAAATTAAAATTGAGGAATGTAGAAAAGTTTGATATTGCTATTTATGAATTTATATATATAAGGATATAGAAAAAAAGAGAAACTTTCTCTTTTAAAAGATTATTTTTGGTAAAAAATAAATAGAGGATGCAAAACGAATATTTAAGAATTTTATAATTTATTTAATAATTATGATTTATTTTATGATTTATTTAATAATTTAATTATTTTATTTTATTTTCAGAGAGACGTTGCTAAGTATTTTAATTATATCTGTGGATTATTACTTTTATTAATTATGATCTAAAAATAAATAATTTTTAAATGAAATTTATGTCTCCATATGTAATATTTAATTATTTAATTATTGATGTTGAAGTTAATGCTATTATTACTCGTGCTAAAAAAAGCTTAATAATAAATTTATGTCCATTATGTGGCATAGTGCAGTAGCTATATTTTACAGTAGGTGGAAAGTTCATAAAGTCGAGACAACTTTCCGAAACTCATTACTAGCGAATTGGTCTTCTAATGGTGACTCAATCCAGACATATAGATATTCATTTCAATAAAATGAATATATTTTGCTTGTTTAAGCTAGTCATTGTTCTCTTTGATTGCGCGCTAAAATCGCTTTGCTGTCAACACATATTAATTCACAATTCAATAGACGAATAATTACAGATTTAATTTAACTGAACCTAATTGTTCACTTAATCATTTTTTTCTTATACCGATATAATTGGATATATGCACGCACAAAATTATTAACGTATAATAAATCACAATCATGGCTGTAATATAATCCAAGTCTCACGTGAAAATTTATTCCTGTTTGGTGTATCCAATATTTGATGGTATTTTCAATTTATGAATAATTAGATGCAATATGAGTTTACATAATTACAAAACTTGGAACATTTTGTAACTCTATTAAATTATGATAATTCCAAACAAATAGATAAAGGAAAATAATTAGTAAAATATTTATCAACATAAGATTATCAACGTAAGATGATGTTATTTAAAAAATTAAAAAAAAATAATAACTAATAAAATAAAGGATTTTATGAAATTTATTTGATATTATATATTTATTATCGCTTTTTGTTTGTGTGAAAAATTTTTTTGAGTGATTTCATTGCCACATGAAAAGAATAGTTTTGCTGAAGTGTTTCAAAATTTAGTTATATGTATGTATATAAATTTGAAAATAATTTTGTTGAACTATCAAAATAATTATATAAAACGCTCAAATTAGTTGCTAAAATATCAAAATTTTTTTGTTCATTATGTTTAAGTTTTTTACATAATTATTTTGATGAGCCAACAAAATTATTTTCAGATATGTATCTAAGTTAAATTTTTATATCAGCAAAATTTGCCCTCCGAGTTTTAAATATTTGAAATGTTAAAAAGAAATTTTTTTTTCATTGTATGACTTAAACCTTTTCTAGTAATAAGTGTTGCATGAAAGGAACAACTATTTTTATTATTTATTAATTGATAATTAAATAGACATTTTTATAAACTTATAATTTATTCTTCTGACTTATTTACAGAATATATCTATAGAATTATCTATTTATGTACATTATTAAATATTTATATGAACACATATTGTATGTTAATATATTTTGAAATATATTAACATACAATATGTGCTCATATAACGTTTTTACTTTAATTGTTGCACAAGTCAATTCTTGAAAATAAGACAAAATTATTTATGATATGTTAAAAGCAAACATCAACAATAAATCAAATTTCAATAAATCGATGTTATTCCTGATATCTTTTATCAATACTTTCAATAAGATGAGTTGCATTGGTTTTACTGTGCATCTGCAGTAGGAAATCTGATACGGCTCGCAAATGTCACCTCGCGATTCCCAGAACGCAATTTCAATTGGAAATCATGACGACCTCTGTGAACCACATCTCTATGCGATGTAATTAGAAACGGCGTCGTAATGAAGCTGTCAATTATCTCTCGACGATGCAGCAGATCGTTTCCATTCTCGATTTGTCTCATCGAAACGACGATCCCAAATGATGATTAATTGATGGCTATTAACACTTGATTTATAAACTTGCTCAGTTAAAGAACTGATCTTTTAAAATGACACACACACACACACACACACACACACACACACACACACACACACACACACACACACACACACACACACACACA
>NW_017259323.1:1572328-1591593 GCF_001594045.1 Atta colombica
TTACTTTAACATAATAATATGACTTAAAACAACTTACTTTAAATACAAAATTTCGTTTTTATTTAAAAAAATATATCTAAATTTTTTTTTAAATAAAACAATCATCAATCAGAAATTTCCAGGCGATTAAGAGCAATAATAGAGTAGAAGTTGGTGCGTTTGATATCTTCACAATAGTATATTTCAATTCTTACATAAAATATTGCTCGAACGTTTCAGTTTCATTCGAGCCATCTTTAGCGATGGAGTAATTACACGTGTTGGATGTAAATTATGTGATATATTAAATCCAAGAGTGCAGCAAATAGAGTCTCTCATTTTCAAATTTAAGAGAAATTTAATTGTCAAAAAGCTATGGCTAAATGGTCGCTGTAGGATAAAAAAGAATTGGCGCAAGTAGTGAAGAAAAAAGTAAATCTTGAAAAGATTTACTTACCTACTGCACTCCTTGACCGCACACTGTAAAACATTATAATAATGTATCGAAACGTAAATTAAGAAAAATCATTCGATACATTATGAACTTTAATATCAAACAACGTTCGTTTAAAAATGAGCATTGAAAACATTATATTGAGTGTGAAGAAAAGAGAAGAAAGGAAAGATAGAATAAAATAAACACATATTTAAGACTAAGTTATTTTTTTTTAATAACTTAATTATTGAAATAGTATTTTTGTATGCAATAAATCTCATATACATGGATGTATCATGGATTCAATTCAAATCTGATTCTTATCATAGTCCTCATTCTATAGCTCTATAAGAATTAGAAAATGTTTTTGATCTGAGTACGAATTTATTTGCAAAAATTACGAGTTCAATCAGCGTAAATACGTTCTTTTAGCTCTAGTGTCCTCGAAACAGGAACATCGGTTGCATCGGCCCACGTATTTTGTTAGTGACATTACTCACAGCCCACTAAACGGGCTTTTCTCGTCTACACGGCCGATCGCGTTAAATTACCGCGCATCGCGGAGACTGCGGCGATATTCGCGTGCAAAACTCGAGTGATATTGATACATTTCGCTTTGTATCGTTCATAGAATCGATAGCTGCTCCTGTGAAGCTTGAAGGATTTGCATTCCTGTCGAATTATTCAAACTCGACAATTTTTCACCAGTGCATCGTTTCGCTCAATGTTCTATGGAATTTCCGAATTGGTTGGATACATTGCGTATATGATATGTTACTTTCTATTAGATCTTCTCAATAATTTTCAGACACATTGTTCAATATAATATTTTTTTTACATCAATAAAAAACATTGAATGTCACATCAATATGGAATAAATGAAAACTTTCGTTTTCATTTTGTTTGCTGATTTTGTAGCTATCACAACAAATGATGTATTTACATTAATTTTAGAAATTATGTTTTACATCAATTCGAATATAAAATTACATTTTTGTTATTAAATATTTTTTACTAATAATAAAATGAAAATTTTAAGACATTAATATAAAATTACGTCAATATAAAATTAAAGCGAATAATTAATTGCTTTGCTGTAAAATTAAATTTAATAGACATTAATGGGAAATTTTTAAAAATTATTTTTGTTTTAATTCATGCTCTTTGGAAATATATTATACTTTATATTATACTTTAAACACAATGTCGTCTTGCACTATTTTTAACACTGAGAGCTGCTTAGCGCTTAGATATGATTATTTATTATAACATTACTATTAAACCGTTTTATTTATTTTTATATACTTATTTTTTATTTGATTTATTTTATTACATTTTACATGTAAATTATTATTTATTACAGAGAATTATTAATTATAAGTTTTTATATTTTATTTTGAACATACTGAAAAAAAAATGCTGTTGATTCAATTACTGTTACATAAGTGATTAATTTATATTATTGACATAAAGGCATAAATTATTATTTCGATAATCAAGACTTTTATGTCAATAAAAATACATGAAGTAATTACTTATGTTAGTGACAGTCCGTAATATAGACTTTAATTGAATCAACAGCATTTTTTCTCAGTGTACAAACTTCACATTTATACAAGAGATCAGTTCCTTTAATCTTAGCACAATTTTCATAAGTCGAATTTTTACAAACATTGCACTCCAGTCTTCATCAAAATTTTATCTGCAAATAACGCAATTAGTTTTGTCCTCATCTTGTTTAATGTTTTCCTTAAATACTAATATTTTTTTATGGCATTCGCTGACTTTTGTTTTTTATCTTTATTTTTATTCTTACTTAGATTATCCAATATCGTGCGTCACTTCATTGTCCAATACTATCCGAATGACATGCGATGAAAAAACAACATTGAAACGAGCAGCTTTAAAAAAAAGCAAGGTTTTAAATCTATAACTTCATGCCAGTGTAAACAGCAGCTGTACAACAAAATGCACAATACACTGTCTTTATGATCAATATAGAGAAATCCTGGTTCTCACGTATATGGACTTGTTATTTGAGAGTGGCTTAATAAGTGATTTGAACAATTCTCGTCTCATATCAGCCGCTATATATCCAATCTTTTCCTATGTTACATATTCATGTCAAGAAATGTAATATTCATGTCAAGAAATGTAATGTTGAAATGTATGTAAATAGAAAGAAAGAAACTTTAATTTTTTAAAGTTTAAACATATATAAAAATAGTTAATGTTGAAAATATTTTTTCTTATTTAATTTATAATTTTTATAATGTATGAAAAAAGGAAGGCAATAAGCGTAAACGCGCGTGCGTTAACAATGCGTTACTTCAAAAACAATAACCAGAATTGCAAATCTTAATACTAACATGATTAGGTCTGTTTGTTTATTTGTAATTTTTAAAACATTCTGCATGATATTGAAATAATAAATAAAAAAATGTAGAAACAAAGTAAATAAATATACTCGAATATTTTAGAGAGAGAAAATAAAAACTCGAATAGTAAGTAACAAAAAAGTAAGTAAAATGAATAAATATATTAGTCGGAGTATTCGTTTTATAAAAAAAGAAATATCGTATTTGTTTGTCGTTAATAGTATTTTATGATTTTATTGCGAATTTTTCTATTTTTATGTTTTTTTTTTAAATATTTTAAATTCTACACCGGTATGTATTAAACTCATTACACATAATAGCTATTTAAAAAAATAATACCTTTTTTATTTAAGATAAAAATGGAAATAATATATATTCTAGATAATAATAAGAAACAGATACTTTATATAAATAATTATCTAAATAATTTGATAACTGCAAACATTAAACATGATAGTTCAATTTGTTAATTATTGTTAGATTTCTCTTCATAGTAAACAATCTGTATAAAGCTTTGTTAAATAAAATTATTCCACTGAAATTATTCATCGATTTTGAAAAAAGAAAACAGTTATTTAATTCTTAATACAACAGATATAATATCATTGTAAAAAAATCTGCTAACGCGTTCATGTCTTTGTCAACTTATTCCTTCAAGCATGAAAATATATGCAACACTGGTTCATCTCGATTGGCATCGTTTCTTCCATCAGCTTTCCTTTTGCTGAGGACGAATAGCCTAGGTCAAGCATTCGTGACGTTATGTGGGTCAAAGAACCAGTTCAACAACTGGGAACGATACCATACGACAGACCGCCTGTCGACGCCGATGACGTCACGCGACGCTATTCTCGGCGCAACGCCGACGCATTTACCGCGGCTAAAAATAAGGACTGCAGCGGTGCACTACCAAGTGCATAAGATGACAGCCGGCCAATAAAATCGGTTTGCTCGCTTCGCTGCAGTACTAACAATAACAATACGTAACATAACGACGTCATTGCACGCAGACGGTTTGGTTCCTTCACTTGAAGTTTAATTCAGATGTATATAACGAATGCGAAGATAATAAATAAACATCAATAACAATCAGTAAATAAAACAATTTAATGTCTTAATTATAAAATCTTATATTAACTGTATTTATTAAATAATTGTTATGATTTCTAAATAAATAATAAGAATTTTTGATAAAGTCAATAATAAATAAAAAGAAGTAAACTATTGCAATTTATTTAAAAAAAAATCTATTCGACAACTTGTTGTTTATATATTAAAATATATTATAATATATTATAAACATAAATGTTTCGACATTTCATCAGTTATAAATTGTGAAACCATCATGATTATTGGGTGTTTTTCAATTATCAATAGCGTTTAATTAATGAAAGAAATTATAAAATTGATTAAGCTTTAATTTACTTGTAAAGATATTTTAACAAAGGACAAGTTTTGCATTCGATTTTGACGCATGGACATAATTTCAATATAATAATTGTTTTAAATTTATTCACAATAATACATATTAATGCAATTGTGTGTGTGCTTAAATCTTATCAACAACATATTGGGGATGACTTGATGGAAAGATCAAAACATTTATATTAATAATATATGTATAAAATAAATTGTCGAATAAATTTTTTCGTATAAAGATTGCGATAGCTTACATGCTCCTTTTTATTTATTATTTACTTTTATATTTTTTATTTTTGCATGTAAATTAGATGTATATGTAAAATTTAAAAGAACATAGAATTATTTTATGTTAATATCTTAAACATCATATACAATTAAAATTGTTGGATGGATAAATGATAAAATGCAGATTAAATTTCCCATATATAATATAATATATAATATATAATATAAATTTCCATATTTAAATATATAATATACAATATAAAGAAAGTTACATACATTTAAAACTAAATCCTAGTATTTCATTTTTTTGAATAGTATATTAAATGAATATTTACATAAGTATTTATTCTGAATAAAAAAATAATAATTAAATCAAATTAATGGTTCTTGTATAATAAATATGTGTGTACATTTAATAAACATTATTTATAAAAGTCAAATAAATATTTATTAAAATTTAATATTTTTTTCAGTGTTATATAACAAAGAGACAAATATCAAATATAAGCACTATATAAATATGTGAAATACATTTTTTAGAAAAACACTTAGTAGATAGGTTATTGTATAATTTACGTCATAGTCAATGCATACCAATTTTCATAATGGTTCTTACGTGCTCTATAATGCTAAACAGAAATGACTCTTACATGTTGCTCTATAATGTTGCTCTATAATGTTGAACAGAAATGACTCATGGATATAATGCAATAGAGACAGTAGCAATAATGAGAATTTAAATAGTATATACAGCACTCACTGTTGCGCTGTTTGATTAGTCATGCAACAATACAGCGACATTTCTTGTCATTGCTTTGATCTTGGGATAGTTCCAGTCGAACAACAAGTTTTCCTATACCGATATACGTAGATATGTATTCCTTCATGATATTACATGTCATATATATAAACGCAAATGTCGATACAGATGTGTATAAGATTGCTTTGCTATAGAATGTTATAACAAAGTTTATCGAAAAAATAAAGAGAATTTACGATATTTGTACTTATATTAGAAACAGTTGTATCTTACATACAAACGAAAATTATTATAGTTATTGAATATAATTGAAAATTTATTGAACATGGTTAAAAGTTATTGAATATTATTATATAAAGTTAGATAATATCTACGTTATAGTTAATATCTACGAAAAGTTTGCAAAATCAATTAACAGTAACATCGTTGTATGTCTACTTCCAGAGTTCGTGTCGAGTATTATGTGAATGAAAATACATTCAAGGAACGACTGCAGTTGTACTTCATCAAGAATCAGCGTTCAAGTAAGTAAATTGATTATGTTTATGGTAACTTTTAAATTGTAGATATGTGTAACAAAAGAGAGAAGTTTTCCTAGAAAGCTAAAAGTTTTCGTAAATTCAACTACTACAATTTACATTGTCAATCATAGAAATATTAATTAAATTTGTATTTCAATTATATTCTGTTTTGTTCTATATTTCTAATAAAAACCGTGATACGATTGTTACAATTACTGTAAAAATGTTTGCTGCAATTTATATATAATATCATATATATCATAGATATATTATTACATTTGATATCACACATACATACGCATCTTTCATTGTACAGAGAGATTTGCTATCATAAAACTCGTATCTGTAGTTCTATCTCATGCTATTTGATAGCATCATTACATTTTATACTAAATTGTGACACGCAAAATACACACAATAAAATATATATGTCACGTTTTATCTATCTACTTTTACATAACTTTCCATATTTTCTGCTTTATTAAAACAACTATAAACATTAATATATTTCAAAATATTATTACAATTTGGTACTTTAAATAAAATATAACAATAAGATACATGTATATGGAGATGAAAATATTTTTGTTAAAAATAATGACAACTTCCGAGATAAGTTTAACTACATCGCCGTATCAATGTTATATTTTTACCAAATTTGTCGTCGGAAATAGCGAGATTGTCGTCAATGGTCTTCTGGCTTGCCGCGGTCTCGATTGCTTCCTTTTGAAATAGCGAAGCCATTCTAAAGGCAATTTTAAGAATATCACCATCTCTGTGGATATTCTGAAAGAGCACAATTGTGCTCTTTCGGAACTGTAATGATGATAATAGATATTGTGCCACTACGAATTCTTCTTGTGCTAGTGTTGACCTTTTCATCTGACCTATGCATTAAGATGTAAACCTAACAGATCAATGTTTTGTTGCTCTTTGTGAAGTTTGTCGCGGACAACTGGTTAAAGCGTCTCGTTAAAGCCGTCTGAGCGGTCAGTACTCGATTTAAGCATAGATTAATTTAACAATAAGTCTTATTACTTCTAAATTTTTAACATACTATGTAATTTTTTCTATAGATTAAAAATAGTAAATCACAATATCTTTTCATTATTTATTATGCTATACAATCTATATATTTTTAAGCGATTATTTATCATATTAAATTCTATTGCACTGAATTTTCAATAAATAATTTTTTCAAATTATTCTTTTATCTCATAAAATTTTCACTGTGATTATCAAATTTAGGAATATTTTCAGTTTATAACTAAATAATTTACAAAGTGTTGGCCGCCTTTAATTGTACATCTTTGGTGAAAGATATTTCAGCATTAGATATAACTTAAAATAAAAATGTTGAAGAGAAGAGATATTAATATTTTAAAAATGTTTATATAAAAAGAAGGCTACTGAAAGTTTTGAAAATATTGAAAAAAATTTATATCTAAAATTTAATAAAGAAGGCAATAAAGGTGTTTCAATTACTTTTTAAAATTCACATTTATAATTGAGATTATAAATCTAACACACATGTATCTATTATATAAATTGAAATGTTATATTTTATTAGTTATATTTAGTGAAAAAAAAAAAGAAAAATAAAAACTAATAAAGATTATATACTTACTAAAAAAAAAGAAAAATGAATTACAATAGAAATGTAAATTAAATGGATATGTAGAAGTCAACAAAGAAATGAAATTTATGTTTCAGGCTTGAGAATACGACTTGCCAATCTTTTCTTCAAGCTCTTAACATGCTTCCTGTATATATTCAGGGTTATTACCGACAACGATCCAACGTTCGCAGCATGGTAAGCTACATTAAATATTCAAATAAATCCTTTTAAGCAGAACTTAAACGTGAACTTCGTTTTGAACTTAATTAGTGGATTTTGAACTGCTTAAAAATTCGTTACCTGTCAAAACTGGATTTATTTTTATTTTTTAATCAATTTGTGTGCGTGCATGCGTGCATGCGTACGTGCGTGCGTGTGTGTGTGTGTGTGTGTGTGTGTGTGTGTGTGTGTGTGTGTGTGTGTGTGTCATATGTTTTCGCTTCATTTATTTTATTTATTTACGCCAAAAAAAGGAGAATGATGTGTGTTTTATAAAACAGAGAAGATTACTTTTTAACATTTTTCTTTTCGAATTATTTGGTAAAAAAATTAAGTGTTTCTATTATTAAGTTGTTAATATAAAGCTGTTAATGTTTTATTTTTAAGAAATATATTCACATTAGTGGAAGAATTCTAGAATAAAAGAAAATGAAAAAAAATCTGGAACATTTTACGTAGCAGCATGAATTGCCACACTGAAAATAAAGAGATTGCTTCATTTGCTTTCGTTTCATCGCCGATGGACGATTTTCTAGAAAAATTTTATCTTGCTAGGAAGAAGTTCGCTCTAACGTGTGAGCAACGTGATATTCATGCACGATTACAATATTGTGCAGCATTCCTATCATGGCTTAGAATAAGACGTAGATAAGATAGTACAACAAATATGATGCGCTGTGTTGTTGCTCACATGCCTGAGAATAATGTTTTCAAAGATTTTACAATATCTCTTCGTACAATATTTTCGAATAAATAACAATTTGTACTTTAAATCCGAATATTATTAATATTTTGTAACTAATATTAATATTAATTTAGTACTTTTATATAGTATGAACCATTTTTTTTAAATAGTATTTGATAAACATGCAGAGATCTTTTTAACAAAAATTTACAAATTTTATTTAATTTTTATTTTTCAACATTTTAATTTCCTAAAGAGTTTTTATCTTCTATTTGTCAAACAAAATTTATCAAAATCCTTTAATATGTGAAGTAATTTTATAATTAAAATCAATGATTCCGATGAAAGAATTCCACAAATTTTCTTTAAAAAAGTAATCTTAGTCAAATTACTCCATTTTAAGATATATTGTAATTTTGTAATTTTGCAACCAAATGTCTTCATTATCATAACTACAGAAAGTCAAGAAATAAAGAAGATTGAAGCTCTGAAGTCATAGAATCTGACAACGAATGTTATATCTCTTTAAGATAACTTGATGTCTTGCTTTATATAATATAATGGTACACATACATTCATAAGAAACACATGAGGTTCTTTTTTATTAAAAATCTATTGACTCTAAATTTTTCAAGAAAACTATAATTAAAACAGCAATCTTAGTAAAAATATCCTGTAGTATATCCATAAATTTTGACACGAACATTTTAATAAAAAATATGTTTTTATAGGCTGTATAAACTTTTTTCGACATGATATTTTATTCTTTCTATTCTTTCCATGCAATGTGATAGTTGAGGGGTCCTTCAATGTGATTCAAACGATGTACTCGATGTCGAAAACCTATTGAACTCATGCATGCCAAATACTGCGCGACAATCCATCTCTCTCTATTCACACACTCATCCGTCACTTATCATCCTTCTTTCTCTATCTCTTCCTAGTTACGGTTGTATACCCGGCAACAAGACCGAGTTTCTCGCGTCGCAAAACTTGACGGAGGAGGAATTCCAGGAACACCCGACCATTAATTGGGATGCGATCCTATGGGTCAGAAGACCCTTAGAGTTGTGGGTTGTCCAAGTCATCTTGGCTATGGTGTCGTTAACCGAAGCTTTGCTACTTGCCTACCTCGGTTACAAGGTACGTCATCTTTCCCTCCTACAAATAAATTCCATTTTTATTACTCGATATTTGATTGCCTGAGAACGCTCGTTATTTTATTGGCTTGCTCGAAGAGGTTTATGGTTTATATGATTGAAATATTTCTCTTTTCTCTCTTTACTCAAAATATTCAAATAGTAACTGAACCTCATGTCTATTTAATTATTTATTCTGAACTAGCAGCGACTAAAGCAAATAAAAAAATAAAATAAAATAATTCTTTTATGGAAAGTTATTTTTCTTCTTTAACAATTTATCTACTTAATCCCCACAGATAACATAATTTAAATGGAAATTTTTTTTATTGATAGAACTTGATAGAACACGAGTTCCTGACTTTGAATTTTTTACTTCGCGTACTGTGCTATTATTATGTTATTAATAAAGACGTATATAATTTATTGTTTTATAGATAATATAAATAATTTTTTAATAATATTATTTAATTCAATGAGTGAAATAAACACATAATTTGTATTATAAATTATATTTTTCCTTATTTTTATTATTAATTTGATTAAAACTGTAAAGAAAACTGTTCCGTGTAGAAATGAATCTAGTCGATTTGATTTAAGAGTTAGATATAATAGTAACGATTAGATAAATTTTCAAATTCATTACTGGATAATTATCAGCTGCATATTCACAGTAGCTAGATTATACATTTTAGATATAACAACATTCTTTGTTATTATATTTTTAATATTGTGACTAGAGAACAATTATATTACAAAAACTGATTATAAATATGCAGCTAGTAACTACTCAGTAACAAGTACTTATCTGATCTGTCATTACTAGCTAGGCCTTGAATGAGGTCAACTAGATTTATTTCTACATGGGTAATTAAAGATTAGATTAGAATGTAAAGCAAAAATGTATATTAAAATTTTCTTCTATGTATAAAGTCACTTATATAAGCTATTATGTAGTTAAAAGTTTACATTATATTCTATATTTATGTTATATTTTAAGGTATATTTAAATAATTAAAAATTAATAAGTGATATTTTATCAACAAAGAATTTTTTTATTAATAAAATTTTTTTTTGGATAATATAATCTATTAATAAATTTTGTCTATTCTTTCTTAACAATCTTTAATATAACTTTTGCTTTTTTTACACATTCAAATAGTTTCTTCAGTGATACGTGTGAAACACGTTAATTACTTACGTAATTAACAGTTAAAACATAATCTTTCATAACACCATAAAACTTTTCGTTTAGCAGATTATTTTCATAATAAAGTTAATAAAAATATTATTTGATAAACATATTGTTGCATATATTTTATAATGTATTTACTTATATTAAGTATCTGTTATATAGTTCTGCATGAGTAAGTATAGTTATGTGCTTTGCCAGATTATTTGCTATCTCCTTCGTCGTTCTGTAATTTCTAAAATAAATTTAAATTACATGCGAAATAAAACAAGTTTTCTCATCTTTATACAAAAATTGAAGAGCGAACGTTAATATATGACTTATTGATTCAAAGCAGATGGTTTACAGTTCACTGGTTAGATAGTTTGAATTGACTGAATATACCGTATTGCGAGATTGACGTGCAATTCCTCGCAAACTATTTGCTTTCGTGATTTATTCATTTGGAAAAAGAAAAAAATTCTCAACTCGTCTCGAATTATATACGAAGAATCTCATACATTTTTGAACTGAAAAGTTTACAGTAAATTAATCAGAGGAACGTCGCGATATCGAACTTTTTCGATCGGTACTTATCTCTCGATTTTTTTTTCTTTGAAAATATTTATGACAGTAACAGTTATCGCAATTACGAAATTATGAATTAAAAACTGACCAAATAGAAAGAATTTTGTCTTTGCTTGAAATTCTACTAGCTCGCTTTTGCAATTAATTTTATTTTGGTGAATATTGACAAGGAGATCCAACTTCGATGACTTTCACTTTGATGTTGTCAAGGTCATGACCATAAACTTCTTTCAGAAAATTTTAGCCGATACTTGTTGTTTATTAAAAAGTTATTTATCAAAATCGAATTTTACTGCAATTAATCTAAGGGCGGAATCCATAGATATTGCTTAAGATTCGAGATGATCATAAGCTAGTGCTTGAGATATTATAAATCAATCAGAGAGCCGTATTAATATCTTAAGACATTACTTGAGATTGTCTTGAGGTTAAAGACGGACTATGGATTCTACATATCTCATTACATGTTGATATATTTATATCTTTTTTAGTTATATACGTATATGTTATCAAAATGCAAATTAGGCGAAATATAAATTAGGTTAATTTTTGCAATTTTGCTACGTAAAAGCTATATCTTGGATTGATCAATCATTAATTAAAAATCTCACATAAATGTAAACCCACGTGGTTTAAGTTGAAATCTCGTTTCGCATGAAAAGTTATAAACCCCTGTGGAGTTTAACTAAAGTTGTAAACCCATGTTTAAAAGTTGTGTGAACACATGTGGAATCTCACATGTGGGTTTGCAATTTTTCACGCGGTTCAATACAAACCTATTCATCTAATTTTTTGTTGAAGAGTTTCCCGTAGAGGAGTGGAACCCACTACATCCATACACACATTTTACAACACAAAGCGAGATTTCACATAGATTTATAACTTTCCACACGAAAATATACATTGTATTACTATTTAAAATATTAAAAAGAATAATTAACTTTTTTTGATTATAATTTTTTTGATAATAATTTTTTAATAATGAATGATAGCTACAACCTTTTAAAAGTCACTCGGGTTAGAGTCATAACTTTGACAACACATGTTAAGATCATGTGAAACTCTAAATGCCCATTATCAATAATCACCTTATTTTTTTAATAAAAATTTTAAAATTTTATAAATTTGTATTTTGTATTTGAAATAGAAATTTATTTAAAAATAAAGATATTTTAATTAAATTATATTTTAAATACAATTTAATAAAACTTTAAAAAATTTATAAAAATAATGTAAAGAAGTAGTTGGAGAAAAGCAATAACACTTAAAATGTAAAATATTAAAATGTTGTAATATAACGTTTTAAAAAATAAATTTAGTATAATACTTTAAACAATTTTGAATAATTTATATTTATTTAAAATGTTGAATTTTATTGTTATTATTATGTACTCATATTTTAAGCAAAGCATAGAAAAATGTTTTATTTTAAATAAAATCTTTGAGTATTTTTTGTAAGTTAATCACTTTAAGAACAAAAAAAAGATGATTTATAAAAAATTATATTGCTATTAAATGACCGTTTAATCTTTCCGCAGCGATAAATTTTCACGCGTGCGCATGTGCAGAATTTGTGATATAATCTGCAACGGTCTGTAACAAGTTCGTCACGCTATTCGCTAATCGAGCATTCCGGCGATAAGCCTGATAACATTACATCAATAATGTACAGCCGTATATATTATAATTAAATATGCTATTATTAAAGTTTGTTCTATAATATTTTCCGATTGCTACGTTTTTTAAATTATACTTTAATAAAAAATTTTTCTTTAGGATTATCATACAATAATATATTTATCATACAATAATTATTATGAGAAATGTATGCGTGACTTTTCAATATGCTCGTGGAAACTGGATTTTTCTTATATTGCTTATCATTTTTTTATATTGTGTAATGTTTTAAGGTAGATATCAAAATAACAGTAGCAAAATACATGCAATACAAAATGCAAGTCTCTGAAATAATTTTAACATTAACTTAAAAAGCAACTTTAATGTAACATTTAACTGATACTGAAAAAATTTGTATTCTATATAATATTAATTTAGTACAAAATTTATGAAATGTTATTATTTTAAGAATAAAAACTTTTGTGATAATAAGTTTATTTAGATCGTACATTTAACAAGTATAATTAGAATAAAAATATTATAAAATGTTTGAAAAATACTACACACACAATAGATTAATTATAATCTACGAACAAGCGTCTGTTATCTTTTAAAATATCCCGATCATCGAAGTCTCCGACAGACGCGACGGTTGTTGAAATCTCCGCATAGTACTTGTGAAGATAGACTTTAATAAAGATATAAAATTTAATATTTTAATACTTTTATATTTACTATATAATAGCACAAGCACAAATAACTTTTAGCAACTGTGTCTTTATTAATATTGTCAATAATAATCAAAAAGAAGCGTTTACGAAAAGTAATAAGTGAAATAGCTTTTTTTTATCATAAAAAAGTAACCAACAAAAAATAGTAGACATTCTGTTAAATTGTATATAGCATCCCTCAATGTCACACCAGCATGTGGTTACCAATGTTGCGGTTGCGGGAACCATCTTGAGTTGACAACAGAGGTGCTTCGCAAAATCGCATCAAGTTCCCTTGTTTGTGAGTTTAGCCGTGAGTTGCGGTACGATTTGGTGTCGAAGCTCCTTTGGAATCTGCCGGATACCGAAATTAGCAAGTTAATACGCGAATGCGATGTCATCGCTGTGCAACAATGCATTGGTTACGTGTAATAAGTTCATTATCTCATGCAAAATAAATATTATAATCTGATTTATGATTAATGGAACATTGAATTTTTATATGGATCGACTCTCACACCCGCTTTCAATTCTTTCTCATTTTCATCGATGAATGTTTCTACTTATCATTCTGGATTTGCGAAGTTTTAAAGACCTTTCTTATTAGGTTTTGAGAGGAAATGAAGATGTCGCACAAATAGAAATCTAAAGAGTCATTAGCATGACTGCGCCTAAGATCATATTTTGTGGCGAATTAAACATTTAAAGCTAAGCATTATAGGAAACTATTGCGGATTTATTTTACTAAAAGTAGATTTGGAAAATATTGAGTTCAACGAAGAGAGAGAGAAAGAGAGAGAGAGAGAGAGAGAGAGAGAGAGAAAAAGAGAGATGAAAATGGAAGGCTGAAACCTATATAAGTAGAGAAAAAAAGGTATGACTTGGAAGCATTGACAAAAATATTTTTAAAATTAACATAAAACTAGAAATTAAAACTAATTGTTTTTCTTTAATGATACAAAAAATAAATAATTTTATTTAAGCTAAATATTAGAAATATTTGTTTATATTAATTTGTTAAAAAAGAATTCTTTTTGCGGTTATATTATTAAATTTTTAAAGAACATTTCTGCTATGTGCTATTTATTGATAATCTTGTTCATAAGGTTGTAAAGCGTAAGGTTGTAAAATATTGAGAGAGAACTTGAAACCTTAATCTATCTTTTTTTGTCGATGTACTCTTTTAAATTGCATTTGCCAATGTAACCACCAGTTTGTAAATCCCGGAAGCGGATATTAATAAGTCATGGAGTTTTCGAAAAAGTTCATCCGGTTATCGTCTGCAGTCTCTGTGGAACTTTAAGCTGCGTTATTGCTTCAGTGAATATAGAAAAAAAAAGAAGGGTGATTTCTCCGTAGAAACTCTCCATTAAAAGATAAATCCCATGAGCATAGCTGTTGCATTGCCAATTTCTTTCCGGAATGTTGATTATTTTTCTAATGTAAATAAAATTACATATGAAAAAGTAGACATTGCAAAAAATTTATAAAAATTTTATTATAGTTAAAAGAACAAAAAGATAATAACTGCATTAGATAATATTAAAAGTGGGAGGGGGATCATATTATTTTTATAATCATATATAATACACACACAAAATCAATAGAAATAGAATTACATTTGGATTCTGTAAATATGATTAGAGTCAAATTTAACTTTAATTCAAATGTTTTCTTTAAAAGACATATAATGATTAATATTTTGTAATTATAATAATTATAAATAAAATCACGTAATTATAAATAAAAATTTTAATATCCATCAGACATTAAGATTATAAGAAAGTGTAAAGAATTATGTGAGAAGCATTTTGATTGATATAAAACGCTTTTAATAAAATAATTAATTTTATATAAATAACTATTTCCTATAAATGACAATTATTAACAATATAAATAATAATTTACTCGAAATAATACTTTACTTTTATTTTTCTTAAATTTTATAAATTATATGTTTGTATTGTTTTAATTTTGACAATATAAAAAGTAATCTAATAAAATGATTCATCTCTACTTTATGCGTAAAAAAATATATGTAAGACTTTATAATACAAGGCCAAATAAAAAAAGCGTATCTTTTTTGAGAGTCTTTCCTTGCACACTTCTATTTTGAGATAGTCTTTCACCTACCGACAGTAATTGCATCTTGAATTTGATATATTATGAAATCAATAATAACTTGCACAAAGTAGATCATTTTAGAGATAAGAAAATCGTAAGATTTAATTGCAATGAAGAATAAATAAAAATAATAAAATTTCCAATTTTAATTCTAACTAATAACGGTACCTTATGTATTAATCTTATGTATAATTATGTATAATTATGTATAATATACCTTATGTATAATTTAATCATATGTTTTCATACTTTTTAATTTTTATTAGAAATATTTATAGGAGAATCCATATCGTGTGAAAATAATCTTACTTAATCTTTAAACAAAATTCAACAAAAAACAAATACTTGTTATATGTCCATTGGTCATAATTCTTCATCGTTGTACAAAAAATGTGTTGTTTCTATTATTCGATTAGGAAGCTGCAATTTAATCAAATTATTCAAAATTGTTATTTAAAGATTAATTGGATAAAGTTAATTGAATGCGCGTATTAGGAAATCTAAGTTAAGCTTATCATTATGAAAAGCAAAACAGATATGAATGAGTCGCATATAAATGAAATTTTACCGATCCAATGGTCAGAGATTTGAAAGAATTCCTTATCAAGATACATTGTAGTAAATCCTCTCGTTGAGAGATTGACAAAATAGCTTGGGATGTAAGCATACGAATCTATTTATCAAACACTTTTCCAAAGGAATTTCGACTGATTATAGAGCTAAAATGAAGGATTTGTGAGCCTTAGATAATCTGATACAAGTGACATGTCCTGAAAATTTTCCGTTATTTTTTGTCATATCGAAAAAGGTTGAAGAAGATAAGACAGGATCAATGATTATTCAGAATATTCTGCACAATATTATCCTAATTATGTTCGCGAGCTGTGTCGTTTTCGGTTTTTATAAAATGCCATTCTATTTGCAATAACTAAAACTTTACAAAATTTTAAATTAAAGATATAATACGAAAATTCGATCGTCTGATTTATTAAATATTAAAGTGCATTGAAATGAATATACAATACTCTACACATCAATGTGCAAAATGATATTATATTTATTAAAAAATATTAATTAATAAATATTAATTTTGAATAGGCGTACTTATTTTATTGTTAGAATTGTAATATGCGCTATGTAATTGTTATGAATTATAATAGTAACTATTATAAATTATTTTTTAAATACTTTTATGCAATAGTATTTAAATATTATATTTTATATTATATTTCTAATGCAATATCTCGTTCTCTTCTTTGAATTTGACAACAAAAAATATAAAAAAATAAAATTTATTTTAGACTGGTTCTGTTAAAATAATGATTAGATATTTATAAGTGTATAAATACTATTAGTTAAAATAAGTTAAAATAAGTTAATTTGAACGGGTTAAAATATATCATCTTAAAAACCATCTTGTAAAATATTTTTCTAAAGTAAAACTTAGTATCGTGAAATTCATGTATTTATTATCTGTATGACGATTATTTTATTGTGATCACGATGATTTAAGATAATAAATAGTCTCTTAAATAAATTTAAATTAAATAAATTTAAGATAATAAATATCATGGATGAAAAAGGCACTAATAGATAGAACTTAACATATATTCTGTCTATACATTATGAAGCGTCAGTATAGTATATACACTGTTAATTGCTGTTGAATATTCCGTGATAAAACGAGATGGTAATTAGAAAGCGTTTCAAGACGCGGCATTATTTAGGACGTTCGCATAAATGAATACTTTAAAATTATTTAAAATTATTGGAGCTAGTTTAATTTCTCAAATATTAATCTGTAATATAAAATGTTCAAGCTGTGTTATAGGGAAGACTAAGACTGGTTGTCGTACAAAGTTGATTGTCAAAATGCTTATAATTCAAAGAGGATATGGTAGAAAAATCTCTTTTTTTGATTATAGATAGCTGATATGATATTAATTTGTTGTATAAAATGGTTTACTCTATAAGCACTGTATATATCTATTTACAGCGATTTTTAAGAAAATGAACTTGATCAGTAAATTTTTCTTATCACCTATTTTGTTGTCTGACAAGTTTTATTATAATCGCAATATCCCTGTATTCATAGAAAATGACATGTCTTAGAAGATCTTTGCTACAATTAATTAATTATTATTCTGACAAGTTTATGAATATAATCTCTTTTATTAGAAATGGCTATGAGATAGATTGATCAAAATGAGATGAGGTTAGATAACAACTATTGAGAGTATAAATTAGTCGGTCCGTTTCCCTAAAGATAGCTCCAGCTATTGTGAATGGTTCATGGTGACAGCTGATTTTGGCGGTTTCAGAGAGGTTAAACATCTGCTAATAATATTCAGTTTATATTGCTTTGAGTTTCATACAAAAATATTTATTTTTACTGTATTTGAAATGTCGAATTTTGTTAACCAAGCAGCATTTGCGGGAGATTTTGATTTTCTGCTTTAATTGGAAGAAAAGTGCGGCTGAAGCTGGAATGCTTGTCGAAGTTTATGGTGACACTGCTCCAACTGATAAATCATGTAGGGAATGGTTTCGACATTTCAAGGATGGAAATTTCAGCGTTGAAGACAAGCTTCGTTCTGGACAGTCAAAAAAATTCGAAGACAAAGAATTAGAGGCATTACTCGAAGAAGATCAGAGTCAAACGCAAGAGGAGCTTGCAGAATCGTTAGGGATAACTCAACAAGCCGTTTCTGTACGATTGAGAGTCATGGGAATGATTTAAAAACAACGAAATTGGGTGCCTTATGAACTGAAACCGAGAGACATTGAAAGGCGATTTTTCACTTGCGAACAGCTGATTCAAAGACAATAGAGAAAAGGTTTTTTCATTCATCGGATTGTGACTGGAGATGAGAAGTGGATATTCTACGACAAGAAGAAAAAATACGGTAAGCTCGGTCAATCCATCGACCTCAACATTAACATCACGGCCGAACATTCATGGTTCGAAGATCATGCTTTTTGTATCTGGTGGGACCAAAAGGTCTTGTTTACTATGAGCTGCTGAAACCTGGCGATTCCAATACGGGCGATCGGTATCGGCTACAATTGATTCGTTTGAGCCATGCATTACGAGAAAAACGGCCGGAATATGAACAAAGACATGATAAAGTTATTCTTTTTCATGACAACGCTCGACCTCATGTATCATCGAGAAAAATAAGTAAAAAAAGTCGTAAAAATATTTGGAAACGCTCAAATAGGATGTTTTACCGCACTCGCCATATTCTCCGGACATTGCTCCTTCTGATTATTGGTCGTTCCGAAGGATGCAGCAAGTCACCGGTTCACTTCTTTCGCAGAAATAGAAAATTGGCTCCAAAATTGAATCGCCTCCAAAGACGAGTCATTTTTTCGAGATGGAATTCGAAAATTGAGAGATGGGAAAAAGTAGTAGACAGCGATGGACAATACTTTAATTGATCTGTTCATTCATTTTGTTTTGAAAGAAATGCACAAAAAAACGGACCGAACTAATTAGTATTCCCAATAATTTTAATATCTTTAGAGAACAATATTTTTAGAGAATATACTTACAAATATATACTTACAAATATATTTTATATAGATATATATATATATATATGTTTTTTTATTTACAAACTACGGTACAAAAATAAATTATGTGTTTTATGATTAAAATAACTATTTTATT
>NW_017259323.1:1591693-1596065 GCF_001594045.1 Atta colombica
TAAAATAACTATTTTATTTGTATTAATACTATAATTACTATTATTTCTTAAAATATAGATTTAATATTAAAATAAAAATTGTTTTTTATATATGTTGTCCATAACAAATATGCTGCCAATCCTAGAAGTGTGACAATCAACTCAGAACAGGAGTTAATTGTCACATTTTCGCAGCTTTATTTAAAATTAAATAACTTATTTTTACGATATGATGAATTCACGAGTAATAGTTTTTTTAACATTTAAAGGATATAGATATACTATAACGTATATAATATTTCAAAAGCAAGCATCCACTTTTTTCTAAAAATCACTAATTAAAAACTGTGATAATTTGCTTCGCATTTTATATTAGGTGTAGTAAAAAGAAATTCATTATTTTTGCATGAAATTGAATGCAAAAATAATGGATTTATTTTTATTATATCTAATATATAATAGAACGCGAAAGTATATTACTGAATTAACACATTCGAGATATAATTTTAGTGAGTGATATTATAATATGTTATGTTAAAAATTTTATAAAGAGACTAAAAAACATAATAAAAGTTTAACAACAAAATTAGCTTTTCTTATTTACAAAAAGATTTAATTATAAATATCTTTATATAAATAAAAGTTGTTTCCTAACTTAATTAAAAATTTGCTTGATATAAATGCAAAACTTTTATCATCTATCGTGCTAAAAAGTCAGTCGTTAAGATCAAAGAGACGTATAATACGATGAAAGACTGTGGTTTAAGTAAAAATGTAATATGCACGTCATGTTCTCAACAAAGTGCAAGAGATGTACCTACATCGAGTCAGTCCGATGAGTCCAATGATGAGACGAAGAAGTTTTTGATCTGATTATGCACGTATTCACTTTTTCTGTCTCGCAACTGAAGTTAATTACTGCTGGCGCTGATGCGGCAAATGATATTTTTTATGAAGCAATCTAGAAGATATAATTTTCAATTAATCTTCTCAATTATAATTTCCTATACTTTTATACTCAGCGTGATTTAAACGATCGTAGAAATTGTTTTGGTGATTAAGTAAAATAATATCGAGTACATTTTAAAAATAAAGTTTTTAAGAAAAATAATTAAATCATTATTTTTGTTTATTTTTAACGATTAATACATGTATAACAACGTAGATATAAAACATATATGATTTTTGCTGATAGAAGTTTTCTTAAAATTATAAAATTATAAAATTTTGATTTTAAACACTTGATTATACGAATTATAAAATTTGAACTTACTATTAACTGTACAAGATGTTTTATAATAATGATACACAAATAAAAAATAATTTTATGAGTAAAAATAAGTTACGAGAATCTCTTACTCCTAAATTTCTTAGATTTATTAGTGCGTATTTATCTTCATAGTATTTACAAAACTACTTTAGAAAATACAGAACAGTGAAATGCATGTTTATTTTTAAAACATTATTCACAGTTCCTACTTTGATAAAATTGTCGCTGGGTGTGTTGAGCTGTCTTTGTAATGTTCACAGGGAAATGTCTGGCAGCAGCTTCTATCCTTCCATTTCATCCTGGAACTGGTCAACACGATCCCTTTCACAATTACGGTAAGTCCTTAAAAGAATTTTATTTGTTTTCTATTTTTAGTATTATTTATTTTAATTTAATAATAATAAAATAAATAATATATACCCTTTTATGTTCATTTTTTTATTTTATAGCAGTTTTTACAGCAACTTTCATTCGATTTCATATAAACAAATTGTCAGATCGCTAATTTATATAAATGTTAATGTATGCATTTTAAAGTAGATTAAAGGATAGACTCTAATTTCTTTAAAATTACAAACAAATTATTTAATTTTTCTGATTGTCCGTAATTTTATATGTATTTGTTTCTATTATATCTTTTTTCTTAATATTAATTATTTATCGATGTATAAATTTTAATAAATAATTTAAATAAATAGTAATTGTCAATTTTATAGTCAATTTAAAAGTTGAAATGTTATACAAAATAAAATAAAAAAAATTTGGTAAGGAATGTATTGCACACACACACACACACACACACACACACACACACACACACACACACACACACACACACACACACACACACACACACACACACACACATATGTTACGTAAGTCGCGTGAAAATATACGAACTTTATTCGTGTCAAGTTGCATACACTTGACTATGATGTATGTATCGATTTTTATATGTCCCATAGGGAATAACCTTTATTTCACAGTGGACAATACAGTGGACATAACGATATTACGTGCACGGTTATTGCGCTTTGGAATTTAATTAACTTAATCTCATTAATTTTGGATTGTACAGTGACATTTATGAGCGTGTAAACTGGATATAAATTTCTATAATTTTATCTATTTATAAATATCATATCATAAAAATGAAAATCGCAGTTATAAAAAGAACTGAAGTAATTCTAAAATTTTAAATAGCATTCTAAGAACAATTATTATTAATTAACTTTACATTAGAATTGTTTGTATAATATTAATTTTTGAGAAAATAACAATTATCTGATTATATTTATTGTAATTTAACATATATTTGTAGAAAATTAATTAAATAAATTTTTTAAAAAGTAATTTAAAAATAATAAACAATAATCTTATCTTATAATTTTCTGAATTCTTATCTTTATTCTTTTCTGTTGAATTTTGAAATAAGAAGCAAAATGTGTGTGTGTGTGTGTGTGTGTGTGTGTGTGCGTGTGTGTGTGTGTGTAAAATGAAGGAACTGACTTTTTCAAAAGAAAATATGACGAGAAAAATGTTTCAACAATATACTTAAACTATTAACGATATATATAATTAGATATATGACATTTTAAAATTATAATGAAATTTCATTAAAACTAAGTGTGCTCGCTAGAGTTTAATATGCAAACGTATGCTCTGCTGTCTAGGTAATATGATGTGGATATTTGATGCTGCAAAGTAAGCACAATGAACAAATTTATGTTCAAACCAAGCAGCCGCATTGATGTTTACATCATAAATATCTGTAAAAGCAAATAGCAGACATAGCATTTATGATCCTCATACATAATCATAGCACAAACGCTTGCCCAACTAATGAGTTAATTATTATGAAGAGAGAGATTAAATGTTCTCCAATAAGTACATGTATTATGACAATATAATTCAGAATTGTTTGAAGAATAATTAAGTATATATAACATAGAAATACGTAATTTTATTGCGCATTTCTATGTTATATATACTATGTTATATATTCTATGTTTTATATATATATTGCGCATCATAATTTATGTATATATCAAAATAATTCTTTTTTTTATCGATATTTAATTTTATAACAAAAATTATTTTATATTCATTAAATCAATCAAAAATAAGATATTAAACTTAATTTTTTAAACAAATAATTTGTTGACTTAAAGAAATATATTACTTTTCAATTAAAGCGATTAAATTAAAAATAATTTTTTTAAGAACATGGCTAAACACGCAAATTAAATTTGTAATAAATTTATAATGAAAGTGCAGAGTGTTAATTACAATTTATAGACAGAATATTATAATAAATGGTATAATAAAGATATTTCTATATCATATTTGCAGTTATTATATCCGCCAATGAGAAATCTGTTCATTCCGGTATTCCTAAATTGCTGGTTGGCAAAACACTCTTTGGAAAACATGTTTGTAAGTATCTCATTCAATCTAACCATAATTTACGTCAAGCTTAAATTTGATTTGCGGGCGATATAATTTCAGAACGATCTACATCGAGCAATGCAAAAGTCCCAATCGGCATTGAGTCAACAGCTGATGATCCTTAGTGCTACGTTACTGTGCCTTGTCTTTACTAGGTGAGTTTCTTTCAAATAGAATTTATTATATATATTTGTATTTTCAAAAATATATAATTAAGACATAATCTTTTATGTCTTTATTTGTTTTCTACTTTTTTCTCTTACAATATCAGAAGTAAACTTTTCTTGATGCGTTTATACAATAAATTTTTTTAATTGTTTCAATTAGACATACTTTGGGTATTATAAATGTTTTTAAACTATTATAGTCCTATTAACAGTACTATAATTAACAGAGATAATTGTTCATGAATAGACTTGCAAAGTAAGTTCGCTCGCTTTGTCCTACTAACTCGTTCATCAAAGATATATTTCTAGTAGAATAGTTTACGTTTCAGGAAAAAATATTTCTATTTTAGGAGAAACTAACTGAAGAGTGCTCCAATATTCTTGTATTTTTAGTTATTATTGTGAAAAGATATACAATTTTTTAATTCGGCTGAATAAATTATTTGTGAGAGTTTTTATATAAAACTTTTATATTATAAACCTTTATATAAAAAATAAAATATTATAG
>NW_017259323.1:1596165-1597772 GCF_001594045.1 Atta colombica
GTAGATACTATTTGATAGAGCAAAGTTTCAACTTTAAAACTATTTTTTAAATTTAGATAGAATAATTTTTAACGAAGTTATGAGTAATCAAATTTAAATCAAAGTGCTCCTTTTATTTAATCTGCGCGATAAGTCAATAACAAAAAATTTCGAAAATGATTTTGTAGAGAAACTTTAAGTTTTCATATTAGAAAGTCTAAAATTTTCACAATTTTTTTTATACATAACAATCTCACAAAATGAGAAATTTTCCACTTTGTCTAACTCGTAATCTTCTATATATAAACATTACCAAACTTATAGAAGCTCATAGTAATTTTCGAAAGTAAGGATTTTAAGTTAACCTTTTTTTAAAATTTAAATTTAATTTTTAATGAATTCAGTTATAATTGCTTGAATTTTAAAATTCCTAGTGCTGCAATGAATTGCTTTTATTCTGATCTCAATATTATATTATAGGACGAAAGAAACACAATGATAATTGCAATCATATGAAATTTAACATTGTTGAATGAAAGTTAATTTAGAATTAATTTAGATTTAATATCTTATATCGTTGGCTTAAAAAGATTTATTATTTAATGATAATATTAATTTAGCATATAATATATTCACGCATATATCAATTTTATTGAATAAAAGTTAATTTAGAGTTAATTTCAATATCAATATATCATATATCAATTTTGTTGAATAAAAGGTAATTTAGAATTAATTTAGATTTAATATCTTATATCGTTGGCTTAAAAAGATTTATTATTTAAAACAGTAATATTAATTTAGCATATAATATATTCACGCATATATCAATTTTGTTGAATTAATATTATTAATAGTAGAAAATATAATGTCGTTAATTCAAGATTGATTTATGGTAAAGCAATAGATTTGCAGTAACATACATGCAAACAATCATGAAATTGATATTCGTAATATGGACTTAACATTATTCTTCGTTATGTAAAACATTCATTATGTAACAATGCCGTAATGAAGTTTTCACCATGGCATTTGCATGTTATTTAAGTTTATATAACGAACGTATTTCATTTGTCAGCGTGCAGGACTTATTGTATTATCTGAATAACGAGAAAAGTTTTCCAAAGTACGAGTTCGTACTTTACGAATCCAAGCCGAAGATGACTGCGGTTCATCTTGTTTAATCTTCTAATAAAGTTGTCTGTAAACGATGGGCAGAGAAAGCTTAGATTACGAAAATGAATGAATGATTTGTATGTATAACTTTTGCCATTTTTACAAATACTTGCTTAAGTTTAACTCATATTCAACAAATTAACAATCAGCATATTGAAGTATAATAGTAATGATAACAAAGAAAGAAAGAAAGAAAAGCGGAGAAAGAGAGAGAGAGAGAGAGAGAGAGAGAGAAAATTAAAGAAAAAAAAAACGAAAAATGCTGAAAAATATTAAATAATTGTAGATACTTAAATAACTTTTTGCAAATATATTTTTTTAATAAAAGCAAATTCTGATAATCTTTATTTATTTATTTGATAAATTTAAAAATATTTGATCTACACAACAGAGAAATTACAATTTTTAATATATTTATTATATATGTGTATAAATTATTAAATTTATTAGCA
>NW_017259323.1:1597872-1606439 GCF_001594045.1 Atta colombica
TGTCATCCTACAAACAGAATGAAATGTCGCGATTTGTAGCATGAAAAAATGTGATTTGTAGCTGAAAAAAATTCGCCACGGGTTACCAAAAATTAATATCGACTGCAGGTGCAAAGAAAAACAAATGCCCGTCATACACACAGGGTGGAATTCGTAACATCAATCGTGTATAGACGTGAAGTTGCAAACCGTGAGTAATTTGCAGCTGCCGTTCTACAATAAAAAAAATTCTATGAATTTATACACAAACTTTTGAATAGTTAGCGATTTGAGTCGTAACTACAAAAAGAATAACAATTCATCACAATATATAATGCATCCAATACCATTTACTACTTTAACTATAAATTTAACTATCATAAGAATTTTGGCACGTTAGGATTAGGACATTAAGACAAACTATTGGAAAATTTGCACGCAAAACATATTGCATTGTATATATAATCTTTCTATTTTGAAAACGAACTGTGCCTCTTTCCTAATTTTTAAAATTATTTTAGTAAAATAAAAAAATTTATGACTTTTACTAATAACTGATTTTTATTAATCATATTTAAACAATCTGATATATAATATGTATTTTTAATAACATTACATTAACAATTAAATGTCAAAGAAATTATAACTTTTTAATTGTATTATTGCATTTTCAAACATTTTTCACATTTAATATTTATTACATGCACAGTTGAAGAATTTATATTGAATTTAATACAATTCATATGTTTTAAACGGTTCACTGAAATTTTGTGTAATTTAACACAAAATGAATATGCTAGAAAATAACATAAATATTATGTAAAGGAATTAACGCAAAAACATAGCATTAAAACAATTTGTAAGCAATCGTATTATACTATATTATACTAAAATTAACATTTATGACATATTAAATTAATACATTATTTTATGTTATTTTTTCACTTATTATTCATAAATTGTATCATTTTGATACTATATAAGAAATGTTGAATATCAATTTTGATAATATTCAACATAATATTCAAATAACATAATCAATTATAATAAAGTAAATTATAAAAAAAGTAAGAAAAAGCTCAAATAATTTGAAAAAATTAATAGTAAGTATATAAGGCTATGAGCAAAACTTAGTAATTATGAAACAAAAATTTATTATGACATATATTTTGACCCTAATGAGATCATTCTCAATGTAGAAACTAATACAATTTTAAAAAAAACAACGATTTATTTGAAAAACACTAACGTGATATAAAATAATTTAGACGGTAATTATATTGGTCGTAATACAAGTATTCCGAAAGAAAAATTTTTAATTGCAATTCGGATGATTCTTGAATCCCTATTCTTTTCGTTTAATGGGATTTTCTATAAACAAATTTTGGGACGCCGATAGGATCCCCGTTGTCCCCGATTTTACCGAACATTGTTTTAAAAGATCTGGAAAAACAAGCAGAAACTTTCAATACGGTTATCGATTTATTATAGATATATTATAGATGATATTCTGGCTGCTTCATGTGAAATTTTAAATGATATTTCGATGTGTTTAACTTGTTACATACAAAATTGCAGTTTACTACGAAAGTTAGTAATTCTATTAGTTTTTTGGATGTTACTTTAATCTTAGATAATAATAAAATTATTTTTTACCAGTATCGTAAACCTACATTTTCGGCAAGATATTTGAATTTTCACATCATCCTATTTGCACAAAAGAGGAATAGTGTTTGAAAAAATAATTCTTTTGTCATCCACGTTACCATCAGAAAAACATAATAGAGTCTATTCATATCTTGTTAGAGAATAGTTATCCACTTCCGTTTATTTTTGCAGCTATTAGAATTAAATTTCATTTTCATAAATCTACGATTCCACTAAAATTGTAAACATTAAAAACAAATACTTCACGGTTCTGTATATTAGATTGGTTTCTGAAGGTTTTTTATCGATTGCCTCAACGATCAATTTAAAAATGACTTTTTCGATTCTAAACATCTTGAATAAGTTCATTAAAGTAAGTAAAGATTGTTTGGATCCATTATCGCAAGATGTAGTGTACAAAATTTTATATCTGGATTGCGATGCGAGTTACATCGGCCAAACGAAAAGACGATTACATACAAAAGTACATACAAAAGCATTCTACTGATATTAACAAAAAAGTGAGATAGTCAGACTATCACATCAAATTTAATTATAACTTTGATTGGGAGGAAGTAAAAATTTTGGATACAGAAACAGCTTATAACAAACGGTATTGATATCAGGGATGGTGCACATTAAAAAACAATCTCAAGATTTGAATAAGCAAACAAAGTCGTTATCTGACATGTATCTTCCCATACTTCAGTCGTTATTCCCTTCCTAATACCTCCTAGATATCCCTTCCATACATTTTTTCCCCTATCACTCATCTCTTTTTCTTGCCTCTGACTAGTACAAAGCATCATATTGTCTTTTCTAAAGAGATGAGTTCTGGATCTCTGAATATCTCAATTTTTTCATATTCAATTGTTAATCATAAATATTGCACTACTGTTTAACTGGTATTTTTTTTTAATTTTTATTTTCTACTTTTAATTGTTTGATTAGTATTTTTAATTGTTTATTCATGTTCACTTTTCTTTATAAATAATTGTTTTTTCTCAAGACATGTGTTTTATATATAAGATTTAGATTTAATCATGTAATCGTTTTATTATTTGACATACAATTTTTTATTTGATTTATATAACTGAAATTTCTTTATTGGAAAATTCATTGTATTCAAGAAATTATTTTAATTAGCGACTTATATTCTTTGTTACTTCATGACATTGGTCATATATACAAGTGTTAATTTTATTTATGTAATTGAAACTTTTTTGTGAAATTGATCATAAGTTGAGGAAATTATTTTATCTAGCGACTTACATTCAATTTAGCATACTAATTTATATAATCTTTTCTAAATTATATTTCTAGACAATATTCATAATTAGATTATCTGTCAGTTTGAGAGTGCAATTCCGAATCTTTGCGATTGCGTCTTTTTATAAGATAGTCGCTGATGTGTGTGTGTGTGTGTGTGTGTGTGTGTGTGTGTGTGTGTGTGTGTGTGAACCACATATCCCGTAATGTATCTACACATTCAAGTACTTATCCGAATTTTTTGGCATCTAATTTTTCACGTGGATATATCTAATAATGTTCAATACCATCTATAATGGAAATTTTAACATACACTGCGATGAGTTTATATATTATTATAATTACCATCTAAATTATTTTATGTGTTTGTCGTGTACATGTTTGTTTTTCAAATAAGTCGTTGATTTAAAATTGTATTAATTTCTACTTCTATTGAGAATGACCTAATTAGGGTCGAAACGTATGTCATAATAAATTTTTGTTTCATAATTACAGCTAAGACCTTGCTTGATTAGTAGCTTTATACTTATTATTAATTCAATCAATTATATTAAATTAATAATCAGATTTATTAAAAATTCGACACAAAATTTCAACAAGGACTTAATGGAATTTCTAATACAAATGTTTTGACTATGCGTCTTTTTTTAATATTTATATTATATTTTTTGAATATTATAATAGTATTTTTTAAATATTTATATTACAGTATTTTAAATCTCAGACGTTTATCAAAATAATTGAAGATATTTATGTCATTCGATCACTCTCATGATAATAACAAACACATTTCATTAATCTGAGATATCAATATCATTATGGCATCCATCGTGATAACATATCACCAGCGATTTTATTCAAAACGGAAAGATACAGAATAATAATAAGATTATATTGATCACTTTCATTATTCCTTTTTTCTTTATGTGATCATACATGGAGTTTACATCTTATATTATTATACGCACACATATTATATTTAAAAATGCAGTTTTGAAAAAAGAAAAAATAAAAATGCATAAATCTCCCTTGGTGAATCAATTAAAAATTAATTTAACATAGAAACGAACGAATTATTGCAATCAATAGCTATCCTTCTACAATGTTAGGGACGAGTGAGAAAATGACGAAACACGCCTGATCGACCCAGATCACAATGTGGGACAGGCGTTAATAAATAATCGCACACTGGCTTGTGCAGATGGATTGGTATCACCATCGATCGCGACGCTTTATTATTTACGGTGTGATTCTAGAGCGGCGCACTTGCCAGCTCGCCCTTGCACAGCCATATTATCTACACAAGGACAAGGAGTAAAGTGTAGCACGATACAACGAATCTGCGTTACGATGCATCGGAAAAAGTCGTCGCACTTACAGTCGAGACATAAAGAAATATATAGAAAAGAATGAGTGATTGGCTATTGAAAAAAGTTATAAAATTATAAAACATTTATGCATAGGAGAAGATACTACCAGTAAAATACTTATTATTAATTGAGGACTGTTAAGAACTAAAGATGTACATAAAAAATTTTTATAAACGTAATTTTTAGAAATTTTTTGAGAAGGTGACATAAAAAGTTGCAAAAAAGTAATTTTCTTAAAAAATATAATAATATTATACTTTTTTTTATACTTTATAATAATGACATATAATCATGACAAAACAAAAAAATAATATTTTTTTAAAATTATTTAATAGTAAAAAAGTATAATAAAGTATAATAATATTATACTTTTGTTTTTTCATGATTTGATGAAAACTAAACAAGAATTTTAAGAATTTCTATGACACTCTTTTGTAAATCGTAATATTATTGATCAAAATTTCAACAAAATAAAAAATTTTTTTTAAAGTAGCAGCAAGAAAATTAAATTATTCGTAAAATTGTGCTAGGTTTATATATAATTTTTAATTTTATAAAGAAGTTTCTTAGGGCTTTTGTGAAATTCAATTTGTAGATTTTTTTAAGACATATATATACTATTTTTTAGTTTACGTGATAAATAGAAAAAAATAATGATATTCTTTATATTAATATTTTATCTTAATTATTAATTAAAGAAAAAGTGTTATATGCAGACAGAATATCATGCCATTAATCTTCATAAAAATGTTCCCATCTTTGTATATATATATTTCATTATTCTTAATGATATGCAAGTTTATCTTTTACAGCTTTGTGCTATCATAGCACTTATTATTTAATACAACACTTTATACTAATTAGGCATGTTGCTATTATAGCATCTAATTTTGTTTTCCTGATTTCTAACTATAGATATCATTATGTAATCGTTAAGTTTTTTAAGTAATAAAAATAAATATTTTTACATTTCTATGAAGTCTTTAATCATTTATTATTAACTATTAATTATTATTGGAATTAAACATTAATATTATCTCGAATAGATAGAAGTTGTTTAAATAACTGTTTATTAGTATAATATCTAGCTCCTAGATGATTAAAATAAATTTCCTTCGAGATTAATAGAACAAGCATATTACATTAATTTGCAAATAAATTGTGCGTCAAATACACTTTACATTTGTAATTGCTACGTTTGTAATTGTAAAATTAAAATGACGTACGTATTAAATAAGTAACATTTTAATCAAAAAAATCTTTTTAAAAAATAATCATGAGTACCTACATATGAGTACATACATATGTACTGATATTTAAAAATTGTAAAGAATCTCAGATTTTTTATTAATATTAATTTTTAAAAGTATATGAATGCCTTTAAAACTTTTTATCCTATTCTATAAATAAAATTTTTAAAATCATTCTGTTGAAGTGAAGAGAGCTTTGAGACACAATTTTTAATGACTCTCTTTTTACGGACAGTGAAGAATTTATTTCGATTATGTCACTTGTTTCGTGAAATAATGTTTGATTGAATTGAAACCGTCACGAACACGCCGACGAGATTCGTTAGTGAAAACGTTACTAACAAACCACGGTGCTTGAATAGGGAACAATGAAAATTTTAACGAAAATATAACTTTATTATCGATTCATACGCAAAAACTCAACAAATTGATGTGTAGAGATGTTGAAGATAAAACAACAGTTTTTTTATTCTTACTAATATCTTCTCGCATTCGGCGTTTTTCAGAGATGAATTATAAATTTGATAAATTTGTATTACATCAGAAAGCATACAAACCTTTGAATTATTAAAATATGCAATAAAAAAATAATTGTCAATATTTAATACAGTTTTTAAGAATCATCTGAGATATATTTCAAAATGACAACAAAGTTACGAAAAAATTACAGATTATTTTAAATCGCATTTAAAAATAATACAACAACTTTTTTTTGGTGACGGTTTATTATCTGAATTATAAGTTATTTTTAAAAATAAGTAGTATTTTTTTTTAATCTGTGCTATAATAGAAATGTATGTGTGCAAATATATTATAAAATAAATGACAAAAATCTTAATTTTTTTATGCAAGTACTTTATATATTTACGATTATTTATATATAAAATTTATATATAAAATTACATTGCATGAACTAATCCAGTAAATAAATAAAATATTTATTTATTCTAAATTTTTATAACTAATCAGTGAATCGCAATGAAACTTTGCATAAATTATTTTTAATACTTAAAATATTTATTTTAAAAATTTAGATTTTTGTAATTATTTTTTAAATTTTAGTTTATAAGAATAAGAATAATAATAAACAATATAAATAAAATAAAAATGTGTTATTTAATAAAAACAGAACGTTACGTTAAACATAATTTTTATATGTATATTATTTATTTACAGTATAATAATAATAAAAATGATTCAGATACATTCTTAAAAAATTGCATTTAAAAAATTATATAATTTTAAAGAATAAATTACAATATAAATGCCTGCAACATATATTGGATGTTTATGTGTTTTATAAAAGACACTAATGTAAAAAAAAGACACTAAAATAAGTAATTTTAGATTAGTGTTTTTTAATGCATATCTAAAATTTATAACATTGCGAATACATAGCGTAAGTTCTTATAAGCGTTTATATTGTTGTTTATTTAAAAACATATTAGGTGTTATTTTTAATCTGTCTTAGAGTAATCATTTAATAATTGAATGAAAGATTGATAAAGAAAAAATTACACAAACAATTACAATGGATGCTGCAGTTCTATTATTAGAAAATTATAATTAAATAGAAAATAATATTTTATATCGATAAATAGTTTTTATATCAATAAAGATTAATAAATAAAGACTAATAAGTAAAAAACGGTAATGATTTACTATATAATTACTACAATAATATATTGCATATTTATGAAATTGTATTTTTAACAAATGATAAAAGTTGCAAGTCAATTTGTTCATACATAAAACATGTTTGCAATAAAATAACTGTGTATTTACGATATGCTATATTTAGTATACTAGTGAAATATATGAAATAGCATCGATCCATTTGTTGTTAATTAACGTACGATGGGGCACGCTCGATTGTCACGACACGTCGAACGGAAGCACGATGATGCGATGGTGCAAGCGGATAAAGGAAGGGAGGAAAAATGAACAAGGTGCACAAATATATACGTCGATATAGATATAGAAATGGGGCCGCATGCATAATGGATATCGGGCCGTTTATAAACGCCGGTCGGTTTATACTAGGCGATGGTTTCCTCGCAATCGGTTCAATCTCTTCCTTTTCTTGCACCGCGAGGTTACATCAATTCCGTTACGATCGAAAAATGATCGAGAGTGCCGTTTTATCTCGCTTCAAGTGGTCAGGCTAATTGTGCATTCATTTCGTTACGGCGAGACAAGTTACCAAATGAAAAATTGCAAAAGGAAAGATCTCTTCTTCGAGTAACATAAATCTGTTTACTTAGATCAGAAGTCAACGACGAATTAATTAAGAAGCAACCGAAGTTCATTACTCTAATTGCGTTATGCTAATTTTTATAAATCTGTTAGCAGCTAGTGTATAATCATACTGTACATTAATTGATTTGAACATTTTTTTCTTTTAAAAAGAAAAAAATGTATAGACTGAAAGTTTTTATCAATGTAAAATTAATAACAAAAATTATTCAACTAAATAGATAATTAAATTGTTATTTAAAAAATAAATGGTTGAGATTAATGATAAAAATTTATAACATAAAAACATGTACTATAACTCAATATTTAAATTTTAATTTACATTTTAAATTTAATATTTTATTATTAAAAAATATTAGACTTGCAAATAAATTTACAAGTTGCAAGCATTTACATTTATTTCACAATGTTTTTAAAATAGTAGTTTATTCTCTATGTTATAATTTGTTCTCAGATATTCATAACTGTTATACATAAATAAATATTTTGTTATTTAACCGTAAAAAATTATAAAAATTCATATAAACTATTTATTCTCTGCGCATCGAGGAAAATTCGGTAATAACTTTTATTTTGAAAATAATATATCCCAATACGTACTGTTAAATATTAGTTTCTATTGCAATACACCTTTTAATATATTTTCAATTTATATAATATACAATTATATAATACTTCAAAAATTTTTAAACGTTTTTTTGTTTTGTAATCAATGTATTATGATCCATTTTAATTAAATAATTAATTTATACTTCTCTCTACAAACTATATATATAGATAAATACGAGCATAAAAC
>NW_017259323.1:1606539-1610279 GCF_001594045.1 Atta colombica
GCTATTAGAAATTCAAATTTACTTATATTTAATACTTAGTTTTTAGATTTTATCATTTTATAATTATAAACAATGATGAAGAGAATTATTTTAAAAATTGTTAATGGTTCAAATTACGGTTTGTTATATATCTCAAGTGATTTAATAAACTCCTGATTCTTAATGGTTTGCAGTTTAAACGCAAGCAACGTCGTCTATAGAACGGCGAAATTACAGAAAGCGTGAATTTACATTAGTTACAATCCAGCAGCATTCAATTATAAATGACGTAGCTTTATGTCGAATGCATGTAAACTAATTACAACTGTCGGGGTATCTACTCTTATGGCCGTCGATTAATCGTAGAGTGATCCGATAAATTTTCCATTTCGTATTTTCCAGCGTATGCGGGATCCAGCACTTCCAGAGAGCGGGGCACAGACACTTGAATCTATTTCAAAGTACGTACTATGTTGTGGTAACGTTCTCTACGGTGGGTTATGGGGATATCGTACCGGACATTTGGCCTTCGCAACTTTATATGGTCATTATGATCTGCGTGGCTCTCATAGTCTTACCAACACAGGTGTGTATATAACATTATATATGTTCATTACAAATATCAATAAATTGATAGATTTTTTACAAGACATATAATATATATAAAATTTAACATATTTTAATATACATATTTGTATCTACATGTCATCTACATAATACAGTATATTTAATACAGTATATTAAATAAATTCTGTATTAAATTAAATTGTGGATAATATTGTTAGAAGACTAAATATTACCCGCAATTTGCCGGCTCGCGTAAAGGAGCCAGTGTTTCGCGCTATGACGCTACGCTTTGTCTTAACGTATATTATATTATTACGAGAGCTTGAGAGTTTTAATCTAATCTAAAAATTATTTGGCTTTATATTTGATCTTTTTATTGAAAAATTGAATTTTAAAAAAATAATAAAATCTAATTTAATTCTTTTATATATGATATAGGTATTATTATTGAATTGCATTATTGATATATGGAATCGCATTTATTGATTGATTTGAAAACTTAAAAGACATCATATAAATACATATACTATTGCGTATAATTTATTTAAAAAATATACATGTAAATAATTTTTTATGATTGGTTGTAGTAATATAATATTATTCTGCAAAAAATGCTGATATTCTAAAAAAATTCGCATAAAGTAATATAGTGTTGCTCTAAACTCGTATTCATCTCGTTTAATGTGCGTCAATTGTGGTCGTTACAGTGACGTCCGCCTCATGGACTTCCTTTATAGACGTTATTTTCGAGTCATTTTCGCCGTAGAAAGCCGTAAATGTACCGAAACAAGATTCGTCTTACTGACCATATTGCCGCGCGGTTGATCCTCGTCGTTTTATGAATATTTATTATTTCGGTCGTTAGAAATATAACATTTTTATTTCTCATATGCAAGAAATGTGCATCGGATAAGAGATCAAGTTCCATGCAAGTTTCTATGTCATCATAAAAAGAATATTGATTCCGCAAATAATATTCGATGCAGATTGTTAAGATGTAAAATCAAAAATAAGGGTCGTTTAATTTTAATGAACTCATACGAAAAGAATTTTATTTTAAAATTTACCCTGAAAATATGATAGTTATGATACAATACAATTACATATTTTGAAGATTTTTATTATGCAGATTTCAATATCATGCAATAAAATTGAATAAACTTGTTTTATATTTTATTGTAATTTTATTAATGAATGAGAAAGATTTACATTAAAATTCTTTGAAATACAATATTGTCCCATGACTATCATATTTTCAGAATATATTTTAAGAAAAATTCTCTCCGTATAGTCAATTTTCTTCTAATTAAGATTTTGAAGAGTCAGTTACGAAATTATTTTACATCAAGCATTAAAGAATCCTTTTTTTTGTTAACATTTAACAAAAAAACAAATATAATAATTATTATTATTAATATTAATTTTTATATTATTTAACGTCAAAATATATCTATAGAAACTTTGTTATTCAGATATGTAATATTATAATCATGAAGATAAGAAAAAAGTAGAGAATTTAAATTAAATTCAAGCTCGTTCCAGAATTTATCATTACTTCTCTATTTCTTTAATATTCGTAATTCTATATCGATAGCATTAATGTTATCTGCATTACCTCTTTGTTCTAAAGAATCTGAGATCTGGGATCGAGTTACAAGAAAAGACAGTATCGATCTGACAACTGCACGTGCTGACAAAGATTTGTATATTCTCTAGGATGCATGTTACCATGGCAACTTTTCTTTTGCAACTGATCGTTGTAGATACCAAGAAAACTTTCTATTAGCTTGAGCTTTTCACATTACTATACGTCAAAGTCTCGTTAACCATGTTATTTGCTCATATCACGTTATATATTGTGCATTATATAAGAAATTGTGTTTTTCTCGAAATATTTTCTGTGTAACCATATATACAAGATATCTAATAATTATTGCATTCGTGTGCGGACAAAATAGATTAAACTGAGTAGAAAAATCTTGTCTTTTTTTGTAATAATTGAATTTTTGCAATAATTAAAGTTTTTCACAAAAAGCAACAAATCCAAAAAGATAAATTTTTGAGAAATAAAGATCTTCTTCTTCAAACTATTTATTATATAAATGTTGTAATTTTTTTCAAATAGATATACAGGATGATAAAAAATCATTTAGCATTTATATTATATATTAAACAAAAAAGTCCTTAGAGAAGACAGATTAAAAACTTAATCGTTTCTAAGATATAAATAAAAATGTATATGTTATATACATAAGAACAAAGTTTTAATAAAGAGCGACGTATTTAAAAAAGAAGAAAAAATTTTTGGACTTGTTTGATTCTTCTGAAATTTTATTTACTGCCAATTTTTATCTTGTAACATTTTTTACAGTTATCTGTTTTTATAATATTAATAAGGATAAAAAAAGGAAAGATATAAAAACAGAAATGTAAAACAGTCAGAGAAAATCAAATATTCGATTCTGATTTAATTATTAATCATTAATCATTAATCATTGAATTGATTTAGCGCTTAATGAAGATTCGATCGACCAAAGATTATTATTAATTGCATAAGAGCAACTCATGTCTACTCATTGTCTATCAGTGTCGACTGATTGCGTAGCATTCAATATAATACGGAAAGCCTCGCCGATCTCTGTAATTTATCTGTCAGATTGCCTGCCAATCGCACACGAGATATATGCCAATTTGTACGGGTCAACATGATGTGTCAACCCCCCTTCTCTTCGTGTCTATCTCTTGCATTTCCGCATTCGATTAAATTTGGTTTTGGACGATGGAGTCACGTCATTGTTGAGATAGCATAGACGTGTTAAAATAATTCAACGTGAAAGCCCGTATCTTTGCAGAGGAGAAACTATTTTATCCTATTAGTCCTTGAATAATGAAATTTTATGGGAATAAAAAATTTGCAAGTAAAAATGCGATGTACGATAATATACATATCTATATCCTACTTATATGTGCAAGATATTAAAATAAATCACATGAAATATCTTTATATTTATTAAAAGAAAAAATTTAATATATTAATAAAAATGTTTTCATATTAATCTTTGTACAAAAATTTATAAAGATTTTAATAATAGATTATTAATATAGTATAGAATGCGTACAGAATGAAATGTATGTAATTCAATTTAATTTTTTATTTAATATAAACTATTTTTTTTACAAAGAATATAAAATTT
>NW_017259323.1:1610379-1611077 GCF_001594045.1 Atta colombica
AAAACACAACCAATAGGAAATAGGAAATGACGGTCGAAGTTTGAATGCTTAAATAATTCCATGTGAATTTATATATGCTATATACATATATACATATATTATATTTGTGACCATTTAAACTGCATGTCGAATTAATTTTTTTTTCGCGGACTTAGAAACGCAGACTAAAAACCATCAAATTTAATTATGATATTACTGCTACTGTAATGCTCAATAGGCATTTAGTAAAAAGATCTTAAGGGGATGTTGGCGTGAAAAAAAAATTATCGCTATTAGTCGTATAAAAATCTCCGAATTAACTGAGCGAAATCAAAAATCCTTTTACAAGATTAAAGACGTAAAATTAAAAAGATACTGCAGTGAACTTTGTACTAAAATAAAAAAAAAGTTAACTTAATTTTTAACTTCTTTTCGATTTTAATATAAGATCCACTGCACCACCTTCTATTTTACATCTATTTTATTAATTCTACAAGAGGATTTTTTGTTCCATTCAATTAATAAAAGAATTTTTTAACGACTTTAATATCAATAATTGAATTACTCCAGTATCTCCTTAATATGGAAATCTGTAAATTTATTTATTGCGAAAAATATTATCTCAGCCGGGAGTCGAACCCGGATTTCTAGCATTCTGTGCGAGCATCCTAAACCTTTAGACTACCGAGACCTTAGTAATATTCTTCGCAATATATATA
>NW_017259323.1:1611177-1620344 GCF_001594045.1 Atta colombica
TACAATTTTACATTTCAGAGGCAATGGAAGAATTGCACGAAAAAGAGATTTGAAAAAGAAATGATAAAAATAAAAATTTTATTTTATTGTATTTTTATTGTATTTTTTCAATATTTTCAATATAAACAGCTTCTGTGGAATATGCATATAAACATATAATTTTATTTTTATTAAAACAAAATTACATTTTTGTTTATTCATTTGATCTATTAATCTAATAAATTTGTAAAGAATAACGCGATTTCCTATTTTGATTTATTATGATTTATACAAATAGGTAAATATTAGTTGATTGTATAATAATCTCATATTGATTACAGTTCGAACAGTTAGCATTCACATGGATGGAACGACAGAAGCTTGGTGGCTCGTATTCATCACATAGAGCACAAAGCGAGAAGCATGTGGTAGTTTGCAGTACGACATTGCAAGCCGACACCATTATGGACTTTCTAAACGAGTTTTACGCCCATCCCTTGCTGCAGGTTAGGCGAACGAATTACGTGCCGTGAATATTTCATTATGCACTAGACGACTTGTGATTTCGTAAAAATTCTTTATCAAGCTTTCAGTTTATCATAGTTAAAGTAGCTGAGGTAATTAAGTTAATTTAAAACATGTCGTCGAATTTAATTTTAATCACGACTACAACGCGATCTGTAAAAATTAAAAATACATTGCTGAATGAGATAAAAATATAATTATAATTATATTAAATAAAAATATAATTATTATAAAATAATTTTAATTTTAATTTAAAATAATTTTAATTTTAATTTTTTATATAAATAATTACGAATAAAAATATACATATTCAATATACTTCTGGTGCATTTATAAAGATCTATGATATTATTATGACTTAAAAAATATGGAGAACGTTAATTAAGTACATTATTTATCTTTCTACACGCTTTTGCTTTAATTTATTTTATCATTTTTAATGTTAATGATTGAAAATGATCTGAACACGAGTAGGACTATTATGTGGTGCTTTTATCACCGATGGAACTCGACACTACAATGCGGATGATTCTGCAAGTGCCAATCTGGGCGCAGAGGGTAATCTACATACAAGGCTCATGCCTGAAGGATGGCGATCTTGCGAGAGCTAGGATGAACGAGGCAGAAGCTTGTTTCGTGTTAGCAGCGAGAAATTATGCTGACAAAACCGCTGCTGACGAACACACTATACTCAGGTCAGCGATAAATGAAAATTGTTCAAGATAATTCGTTAATGAAGTTTATAATTGTCGTTGTAAATTTTATCATCTTCTTACTTTTTTTTTTTCCTTAATAAAGGTTTCACGTTATAGGTATTAAACATTGCAATTCTAATATTATTCCCGACGATCAATCTCAGACATTTTTCATTTAAGTTTTACTTTAGAATTTAAATAGAAGTTAAGCTTTCCTGTTGACCTTAATCACTTAACTTTCTTTACTTTCAAATTCAGTTGTAAAGCGCAGTTGACTTGTAAGCGAACACCTAAGACATCGGCTTTCTGTTCAGTAATTCTAATTAAGTCTCGAATTGATAAAAGATCTGTAGATAAAATAAAATAGGAAAAATGAATATTTTATAGATAATCAAATTTTTATTCAAGAAATAATCAAATAATGTTATATAATGAAAATATGTAGTTTATATATGAAAATATATATATGAATATATATTGAAAATATATAATATATGTTTTAAAAAATTCTTTTCCATTCAGCATTCTTTTCATTCAAAATTCTTTTCTTTAACACAGAATTATCTTGAATAATTTGAAAAAAAATTGAATTTAAATCTCATGGATAATTGATTTTGACAATTGTAGATCATGGGCGGTGAAAGATTTTGCGCCCATCGTTCCTCAATATGTTCAAATCTTCCGTCCGGAAAACAAGCTTCATGTGAAGTTCGCGGAGCACGTGGTGTGCGAGGATGAATTTAAATACGCCCTTTTGGCAAATAATTGCACGTGTCCCGGCGCATCAACGTTGGTGACCTTGTTGTTACACACATCCAGGGGACAGTAAGTACTGTTCAAACCATAAAGCATAATTAGACTACAAATTTAGCCACATGCAGTTTTGTAGTGTATACACTCACAAGACTATTCTTCAATATTTATTTAATCTTTAAACATATATAATGAAAGAATTAATTTCAATTCGATGAAATGTATATATTACCAAATTATAAATATATATGTGAGATTGTAAGATTTTATTAAATACTGCAATACATTTATTAAATACTGTAATACATTTTACAAAATAATATACGATGAAATGTGTTATTTTATACTACTGTTTACTCTGTGTAATTTTATGTTGTAAATATTACATATTATAAAGATTGCATAAAGACAAAATAATTATAAATTGAAATGTTCTCTTCACAGAGAAGGTCAACAGTCGCAGGAAGAATGGCACAGGCTATATGGTAAATGTTCCGGCAACGAGATTTATCATATAATTCTCGGCGACTCCCGCTTTTTCGGAGAGTACGAGGGAAAATCTTTCACCTACGCATCCTTTCACAGCCACCGGAAATATGGGGTTGCGCTTGTCGCAGTCAGACCGGCGGAACTTCCGGAATTTTACGAGGACACTATCCTGCTGAATCCTGGTAATCTCGCGACACACATTACCGCGGTGTCTTTCCTTTTCTTGGGTACTTTTTCCAGCTTTTTATTTCTTGAATAAAATAAAAAAATAAAGATCTTGAATAATAAGAAACATTACAGAAATGTAGATCTTGTATTTCGCTCTCTGTCAGGAAAGATTATGAATATAGTAATAACTAGAAGTAAAAAGGAATAGTAAAAAACAAAATGTTATAAATATATATAGAATAAAAGGCTGCCACAATACGTGCGTCAATTGTGTACTTCTATACGCAGGGCCACGACATATAATGAAGAAGACCGATACTTGCTATTACATGAGCATCACCAAGGAGGAAAATTCCGCGTTCGTGGTCGCGAATAATCAGGGCGGTATTGGCGAGGCAACACAGGTGATCGTCGAGACAAAGACGGACGCGACATCTGCGAATAACGGATCGGCAACGAGTACTCCGACGACCAACGCTGTAACGGCGACCATGAATTCTACAGGGGCAACATCGGCAACAATGACGACGACTACCACGACGATATCGACCAGCTGCACTGGTTGCGGCGATGGGAACGGTACAGCAATCAACAACGGTGCCGACGTGCACCAACGATTTTCCAACAGTTGTAACATTACGCTGAGCGAAACACTCTGCAGACAGGAGACCTGCACGGGGCCCCGTGTGCAGGACCGATCGAACGGTCCCCAAGATCACAGGGCCCCGTTGCCGCAGGTTATTTTGCAGGTCCTCCCTAGCACGCCCATACCAACCCAACACTACAACTTACTCGCATCCAATGTCCACCGTGAGTGTCGCATGCGCCTAGCTATGCTTCTTTTTCTTCTTTTTCAATTTTTATTTTTATCTCTCTTATTTCGCTTTAAAAAATATTATATTATTAATTCATCAGATGCCTTTGAAGATGTTCAGAGTTCGGAAAAATAATTAATATAGAATAGTATAGATTAATTATTAATGATTAATTATTAGATTGAGCTATAGATTCAAAAAATTTCGAAAATTTGATTTTAAGAAGATTCTAATATAATTTTTACAAACGAACTAAAAAATTTTACACAATCTGTTCAAGCCTGATTGATATCCAATAATTATAAATTTGAATTATTTATTGTTTATTTGATTGAAAAAGTTTAAAATCAATATTTTTTGAAAATCAATATTTTTATTTCCAAATGACTTTTTTAGAAACTATTAAAGTTATCATAATGTTAAAACTGAAGTTTTGAAGCAAAAGTATTTCAGAAAAATAAAATTACTCGTTACAAAGAGTCAATGATTCAAAATAAGCATCTGTTCACAAATGATATGAACATGAAAATATTTAACAAATTCTTAGATTTATATCTTTTTTTTAGTACTTTTATTTGTTGCACTAATAAGCATTGTTAAATATTGCTTAGAAAGTTATCTATAATGTTTATTAAGTGTTTGTATATCATCACACATATACATGACACATACATAAAACACAATGCTTTACAGCTATGAATGTAAAGTCGCAGCAATAATTAATAAAATAGTAAGCACTATTTTTAGAAAAAGAAGGAATGATAGTGGTTTTGAAATGCAAGTTTAAATAATTTTTTCTATTAATTAAAAAATTGCAACTATTTGATGTACATATATTATCAAATTCTTTTAAAATGTTACAAATTCTTTAAAATATTAATATTTCTAGTTATCCTTTACAGAAATTCACAACATTGTCTGTAAAATATAAATTCTGTTAATAATAATAATTGATAAATAATATAATATTAGTTCTATATAATGTATGTAGATATATAAATCAATATTAGAATTATAAAATTATTTAAATAACTTAAATAATTAGTAGATTTAAAATATAAAAATTTCAAATTCACAAGAATTATAACTTTGTCCACAAAATTGTTTTATTATAACTATTTAAATTTTATTGTGTTCTATTATAAAGCGAAATTGTGTTCTATTATAAAGCGAAACGTGGAAGATTCGGGATAACAATGCATATCGAATCACACGTGCGATTAAATATTTATATACAGGCGTTGATAAAAAATTAACCGACCTAAATGTCGAACGATTCCTTCCTCTTCATTTACGTCTTTATTGATGTGGTTTACGCTTGTACATCGCTTTATGTGTAATCTGCGTGCATATACTATTCATACACCATTCAGCAGTCGTCATCAACGATCTTCAGTAAGTGCAGTTTCTGAATAGGAAACTGCAAAGCTATAGTGTAAAATATTGCTCGCTTCGTTACGAGCTCTAAGTTCGGCATTCAAGGTAATCTTCCATATAGATTTTGGTTGCGATATAACCGATACACATTAAGATAATAATTTAATATCCATCAGTTATTCAACGTATTCAAAAATATGAAGATAAAAATAGAAAAAGAAGTTGAAATAAACAAAAATATAAATGATTGTAAAAATAGTAATTTATATAAAATTTAATATAATAAAATATCCCAGAAATTGTGTTTCATACGAGTATTAATTAAAGTAATAATTTCTAATTATAATATTTTTGGTATTAAAAATGATATTAAAACAATTATTTTATTAAATTAAAAAGAGATATCAAGCTTTAGTCATAATTATAAATGAATTGCAATAATTTTTTAGAGTTTTTATTTATTATTTTTTATTAAAAGAAATGTTTCACTATAAAATGATTCACTATTATTGAATTTAAAAGTACTAAAGAAATATTTTTTTTAATGCAATTGATTAACTTGCTATTGATGCCAAAAAATTATTAATCTTAAAGAAATGTTTATTTTGCTAGACTGATATATTCTTGTTTCTTTTAAAATTGTTATAACATAGAAATAAAGTATACAGATATATATAGGAACTACTATGTGATTTGATGTAAGACATTGAATGCTTAGTAGAGAATATGAAAATGTAGGATTATTTATATGTAAAACAAAGAAATATGAAACAACTTTTAATAATTTTTATAATAGAAGTGTGCAAACAAAAATTCGAAATGTACATACATATACAAATGATAAATAATGGAATGAAGTATGGAAAGTTAATTTTTTTTTAAATTGGGGGCCAACTTCACACATGTATAAAATAACATTTCTTTTCTCAATACAGAATTATCGAATTATTTCCTTTCTTAATGACATTATGTTTCTTCTATTAATGTTTATTAGCTATTATTATGAAGACATTTCTTTTGATATCCGCAGTTTCATAGGACCATTGAATATTATGAGAGTCAATTTCGATATTAGAATCATTTATCGCGGTCTTATATGTTACAGCGACTTATCTCGATCCCGGCGGATTCGGGGATTCGAGGCAATGCTTAAAAGAAGGAGGATCAACGCCACAAACGCCCATCACGGGAAATCATCTTGATGTGCCACGATCTCTCGATCCGAATCCAAATCTACTTAGTCCAGAAATTCTAATGCAAAGGAGAGGTCAGTTTTATTTATTAGTCGTTTAATGCACTAAAGAATACTTTTCAATTAGAGAAAAAAATAATTAACTTTTTTTATTGTATACTAAAGGAAAATATTTAAAAATTGTGTCGAATATAAAATTCTATTATCTGATCTAGTATTATTTATAGCTTGTCATTTTTGTAAAAATTTGTTTTAGTTTCTTATAATCTTTCTATAATTTAAATTTAAAAACTGATGATTAAAAACTATTTAAAATAATGTTGAACAAAATTTAGAATTAAAATATATTCTTGTGCATTTGACAGATTACCTTTGCGTGAAATATATTAGTTTGAAGCATTTTTAATTAATAATACTTCTATTGAATAGTATTTCTATTTTTAGAGTTATTGTAACAAATAATTATGCATTTTTCAGTATTTGTATTATATATCAATATTTGTATGATACTATAATAAAATTAAAATATCTATTTATTAAATAGTTGGCTGACATCCTCCTTCTTTATTTCAAATTGATACAATCAAGATAAAATCAAAATTATCATATACTATGCAAGTTTGTTTAAAATATAACAAACTTTTTCTGAAATATAATATTTTTAGGATAAGGTAAAACATACTCTTTTGTCAATTAAATGTCTTCATGAATATGTCATATTTTAATACTGTTCTCATGTTAAAAATTTAAAATTTTGTGGCTTTGATTTTTTTCAAAACATAATTGAATACGAGTTATCTACTTTTGAATTCTACTACTTTGAATTCTTAATTTTTAATATTAAAATTAATTTTAAACAAATAAAAATTGTCTTTTTTAAACAAAATTTTTTATAATTGAATAAAAAGTATATATGTCTGACTATTCATCTATGTTTTTGAATTTTAATAAATTATTATCTATTAAATTAAAATTTAAATACTATATATCAAATTGTCATGAAGAAAACTATAATTTTTAATATTAAATATTTATATAGCAATAAGATCATTTAAATTTACACGAACAAAATATTAATTAAGTCAATATTAAATCAATATTAAATTAATATTAAATCAATATTAAATCAAGTAGTATTAAGTTAATATTAAATCAACACATTCATTATATTAATGCATTTAGGTTGGAAGATAAAATTTCTTATATATAATAAATCATAATAAAACACAAATATATATAAATTTTAAAAACGTAAAAGAAGTATCGATATAAGTTAACGAGATATTTTATATATTAGAGAGAGAGAGAGAGAGAGAGAGAGAGAGAGAGAGAGAGAGAAAGAGGAGAGATTTTTTGTTTGAAATATTTTAGGAAGCAGAAGACCAAGTATTCTACCAGTACCAGATATGTTGACAAGCTCAACGTTACATCTCCCTGGTCAAGAATCCTTAGACCACGAAGCTGACGAGTCGGAAGATGAAATGGATGATGATGTTCCTTGGAGATCGCCAAGCGAGAAGATCGCGTAAGTATTTTGTCTTTTTCTCGACTTCCACCGTAATACATTACATCAAAGGATATCTATACTGCAGCACGAAGAATAGCTTATTGAGAAATAAATCGAGAAAAAAAAGTATTAGCAAAAATTTTTATCTTTTCTTCTCTTCTTCCGAATTGTTTAATATACGTTATGAATATATCGACTTTAAGCACAATTGCAAAATTTTCTAAGGACAAACAATTTTGCACTTTGTCTCACTTGCATGATACGGTCTTGTGCAACGGATTTTTTTGTTTATGTGCATTATAAACGTATCTCTTATACTTATGCATATTGTATGTATTTTATATTTTTTGTATCTGCACACTATCAATACATCTAAAGATAAATAACTCTTTAAAGACAAATCTGAAATTTTCGAAATTGAATAAATAAATAATAATTTAATTAATAATATTAATTTGTACTATTGTCTTATTATAAAATAATTTTTGATTTATTTTTATAAACTTTTTTAAAAAAGAACAAAAAGTGAAATTAATTATATTTTATTTTTAAATTATTATATATATCGTAAATCAAATTGGATAAAACTATTAAAGTACTTTTGTACACAATTCACTTTTCTGATATAATTTATATATTTTTAAACATACATATTGATGTTTTATTTTGTATATAAATTAATTCTTAGAATAAAATTATTAACTTATTATTTATTACTTAACTTTTTATTCATTAGACTTAAATTGGATTTCTTTCTTAGTGAATCTCGAAATTGTCATGCAAAATTAACAGAAAAAGAGAGAAAATAGCTGTACAATATTTTATCTATTAAAAATCATTTTATTTACATTTTCTTTAAACTTAATAAGTAAAATTCTCATAAAATTAATAACATTATATTTTTAGTTACCAATTTTTTTAATTCCATTTTATACATTATTGTGAAATTCTAAAAAACCTCTGCTGAAGAATACGATGAAGATGGGGTCACTCATCATCATTCATATTTTTCTAAAAAAAATCGTGCAATACGACTCGACACGTTTTTAATTTAATGACATCATTAGTGTTAAAACGCGGACGCGTCAGGAACCATTGTAACGTTAATTCTATGCCATTGAAAAAGAGGATACTTACGTAGATATTCCGGGAATTATATGAATGTGCTGTGTACTTCCTCTTCACAATATGTTTTCATCTTTATCTTACGTTTTCTCGACATCATGATCATGTCAGCAAGTTAGTATTAGTTCGCGTGGGCGAACAGTGTAATGAAACGACCTATATTTGCATCCTCTAACTTTTATGCAATAAACAAAAATGATTTCAATTAGAAAATATTGTTCCGTTAGTTCGAATCTGAAATTTTATAGAGATTAATTTATAATATAATTATTAAAATTTATAATTAGTAAAATTATCAAAAAATGTATAATATATTATTAAAATCTTAATTTAATCTCAATTTCAAAATTAAATCTTAATTAAATCTTAATTTAAAATTTTAGGACGTGTAAATAATCATTATATACGTCATTTACTCTGTTATCTTTAATGAGCTTGTATGTACTCATGGACATAAAAACCTTATCTTTGAATATTCTATATTTTAATAACGGATATTTTAATAAACGGATTCCAAATTGCCGTTTTATCATAAAATATTT
>NW_017259323.1:1620737-1636294 GCF_001594045.1 Atta colombica
TCGTTTGGAAAGAGTAAAAGTTATGATAAGCAAAAAGTTCTTTTCATAGTTATATTTTTTGAGAATTCGAGATTATTGCTATTTTTTTAATAAAATAAAATTTTTTACATAATATTATCTCTACTTATTATGGATATAAAAACATTAAAATAATTATTTAAAAAAATTAATAATTTACGAAATATTTTATACTTTATTTTTTTATAAGTATATTCTAATATACTTTTATACACAGAATAATGAGATGAATCAATAAGAAAATTTATACATATGTGTGTGTGTGCGTACGTATTGATATAGTAGTATGATATATCAATGACATGTAAATCATACATGTGTTCCTACTAAATTGATAATATAGACTGCTTTAGGATCTTCTTAATATCGCAATAATCTTGAAATCTGAAAAAATATGATTTAAAAAAAATTTTGCTTATCATAATGTCTACCCTTTCAAAACAAACAATTTTTCTTTTTAATATTTTTATATCGTAAAAACAACAGAGCCATTTTAAATATTCAAATAGAAAAATACCCTGTGCGCGATCATCGTAAATTTTTTAAATGAAAATTTTTTAATGGCTTTAGTATTTCTTCTTTTTTCTAGTTTAATAGTCTTAAGTAGCATTAGTGCTATGCCTATATAGCTAGCAGTAAATATGATCTCTGATATCTCTCCATAGAAAATTTGGAATGTGTTTTTGTGCAAAACAATATTGAGCTTCGAAATAGGTCCCCAGAGTCCCCAGAGTTAGATCCACATATGAATTTTTTTTATTACAATTTGTATTATTTTATATTTTTATTCATCTTTCTGATTGTAAGAAGTGTAAAGTATTGAACACAATAGATCAGATGGTTTTATGCGCAACGCAAATAAAAATGTTTTGTCGCACTGCAGTTTATATTCATCTTTGATCGATTATAATTGTGCAAATTAATGGTCAATGTATCCTGTCTCAATGTCTCTCAATGCCTGTTTCACTAACGGCACCGGACGGTGCCGTTGAATTGCTGCTCGATGCTGTCCTGCCTGACACCTTATATGTCCTCATGGATGTTTTCGATGTCTTCCTTCTTGCATCGTCCTTGTGCACTGCCGTCTTGCCGCACGACTTCTATCCAGCAGCTTCAAAGGGTGAGTCTCTTACGTAACGCTTCTACACGTTTCTAGTTGATTTGCTTATTTATTTATTAAAATATATTTTATTTGTTTTAATTTTACTTATTATAATATAGTTTATGTATAGTACGTCTTACATAACTTAGAGATTTGCTTGTTAAAATGGGGTCGTAAGTATATATCGGAAACTAATAGTATTTCGACATCAAGAGAAAACACTGTTGTAATAAATATAATATACAGTTATATGCAGTTATATATATATACAGTTTTTTTTAATTACTGAATTATTATAAATCATTATAATATTTTAAATGTTTATTAAGTACATATCGCACAAACCATATATAAAAATTATATAATATCAAATTTACAATAAAATACAATTAATATCATATATATATTAATTCAGAACAGTAATTTTAATTTTGTTATTATTTAAAAAGAAATTAATAACGATTAACATAAAAATTGAAGTTCTATACAAAACTTATATTTACAATCGTTAATTTTCTCATTAAAAAATTCTTAAATATTTCTAATTAATCATGTATATAAATAATTTTAGTATATAATTTATAAACACAATAACGAGCGTGATAAATGTTTCCGGTCAAATATGATACTATCTCAATATTGAACTATTTATAGTTTAGATCGCGTGACATGAAGATACTCAAGAAATCCGAGAGTACAGTGTAAACTGACTTGCACCCTTTCATCTTTTTAAAATGGCTTACCTTCAGCTTTCAAGGAACTGAAAACCAATAAATAACGTTCAAGAAAGTTCGAGCTCTTTTCATAGAAGATCTACATATTTTTATAGAATACGCATATTTTATAGAAAAATAATTATATAAATATATCTATATTCGTAAATATATTAATACAAAACATAAAAAAAAGTTAATTTAATTTCCATTCTGTAACTTTTAACGACAGTTCGATATCGTTATGTTGTTGCATAGCTTCTTTGCCATATACATCTGCATAACAAGTATATCGACATTGTCATTAAAAATTACAGAAATACAGTCGGAATACAATCGAGATTTGTTTTTTTTACAATCGAGATTTGTTCTTTTTACATATTAATAATACGTTTTTCTTCAAATATCATTGGGTTGTTCCAAGCAATATTTGATACTTAACAACAGGCACATGATGCCAAAATTTAGCATCTTACGCAGAGCTGATTGAAGCCAAATAATTTTAACAATATTACAGAATTGTCAAGGGATTTCCGCCAGTTTCACCTTTCATTGGAGTCTCGCCAACTTTATGTTATCTTCTTAAAGAAAAGAAACCTCTCTGTTGCCTTCAGCTGGCTCAGGTATGTATAACACTGCAGATTGAAAAATAAAAATAAATTTTTAAAATTATATCTAAAATTTTAACGATTTCTTACATTCATAATTCTTTTTTCTATTTTATTAGGTGTGTCAGCATTGCAGTTATAGAAACGCCAAAGAATATAACTGGCAGAATAAAACCATTATATTGGCAGCGGATTATGCTAGCAATGGAATTTATAATTTTATAATACCACTGAGGGCACATTTTAGGTATTTATTGCATTATTAATATATAATTGTTTATTGATAAACATTACAGTTTGTACACTAAACTCCATAAAATGTTTCCATATATTAAGCAGAAATTTATGTTACTTCACAATTATATTAATACTTTGATTTAAAATATCTCAAATATTTTAAAATATTATTGCAAATATAATTGCAAGAGTTATTAAAAGCTAATTTTAATTAGCTAAAGCCGTTTATAATTAACTGTATTTTTAATATAAAATGTTTAATATAAAATTTTAAAATCTTTCACATATATTTTCGTATATATATATATATATATATATTTTTTTTTTCTAAACATTTTTTAAAAATAATTATATTCAAAATATTTTTAAAATCGCATATGATTTTAAAGACAATAGATCACAATCACAGAGGATGTTGTTTTTTGCTAAATACTGTTAAGTATTTTGTGTTGCCAATTAAGAGAGAGAGAATAATTGCATATTTATTAAAATTAAAAGGGAATTGAATGAAGGGAATATCATTGGTCAACTATAATATAAATAGATATGAGGAGGAGCTATCAATTAATAAACAGGAACATTTGCTAGGTCGAAAACATCATTAAATCCGATCATCCTTTTGCTGGAGAGAAAACCGGAAATAGCATTTCTCGATGCAGTGTCCTACTTTCCATTAGTCTATTGGATGCGTGGTTCTATCGACTGTTTAGATGATCTTCTCCGAGCTGGTATTACTTTGGCGGAAAACGTCGTAGTCGTAAACAAAGAACTCAATAATTCCGCCGAGGAAGATACCCTAGCTGATTGCAACACGATTGTTGCAGTGCAGACTATGTTCAAGTGAGCGCTTACATGATATGTCTTGCAAAAACGAAAATTATTCGTGAAATATTTCGAGTATATTTCATAACTGTTATTCCGATTATTGATAACTTAAATTGCAAAAGAGAATTGTATTGCTGTTTATTAATTTAAAATAAATTATTTTTTTACATAATAATTTTTTACATAATACATAGTATATGTTCTATTCCCTAAATATACTAAATATAATATCTTTAAATAAACAGATTATTTTGATGCCTACTTATAATGATGTAAAAATAAAATAATGTTTACAATGTATAATTACATAAATTGGATTATAAAAATTAGTAGATTAAATAAGAAAATTAAGATATATTTTCATAGTATAACGATAAATATAGTTAAAGGAGAGACTGTTAATAAAATTATGTATTACATTCTCATTTTTTATGAGATTGTTCTCTTTTTTTGATAGATTCTTCCCAAGCATAAAGAGCATAACAGAATTGTCCCAGTCGAGTAATATGCGTTTCATGCAGTTTCGGGCACACGACAAGTACGCTTTGCATCTCAGCAAAATGGAAAAGGTACTCCTCAGTGCTACTACCGATGACAACTCTGATGAGCCTTCGATGGGCTCCCCGGTAACACGATATCACTCATTCTCCAACCTCTGATTGATTGATTGTTGAATTGATTGATCGATTGCTACATACCTAATGTTATCGTCGCTCTCGTATTAATATTCACCTGATCTAAAAATACTACATCAATCATAAAATTAATATTTTGCATAATCCGACGCAAACTTATTTATCAATATCGGTAAAATTGTAACAAAAAATATTTTTGTAGTTGAAACTTATAAATTTATTTCTTTTATATTTTGTCCTACTTTGCTGTTTTCCGGCATAGCTTTTATACAAATCTAATTTCGGTGGATGTAGCGTTCGAGGTTGCGGCAAACTTAAAAGGATGCTTTCTAAGATTTGCGATCACCGGCCTCGTAAAGTCATGCCGTTGGAAGCGGGAAGAAATTACAAGAGTAAAGTCGCTCCGCGCGGAAATCACTTTGCTCTAAGTGCTGCTTTCCGCATCCATCCTCGTCGTGCCGCTTGTCAACTTTATCAATGCCATCGCATCTTTACTTTATTCTTTGGTTCGCAATATATACACAAAAGAATCCATAAAATTTTTTAAAATAAAATTCTAAAGAGAATAAACCGTAGAGATTATGTTATGACTAGCTTTTAGTATCAGTTTTTTAAATTGGTCATTATATGAATATTATTTCGTACAAAATAAACAATTTTTTTTTCAAACAAATATGTAGATTATTGGAAGAAATGTTTAATTTTTATATTAATTATGATTAATTATGAATTGATTATACATACAATTAGAATAATAAGTCGATTATAAATAATCGACTTATAAATAATAAATAAATAAAATCATTTTTAAGTACATATATTAATTAGAAGTACCCAATAGCAAATTTTAAGATAGAGAAGTTTTTTAATAATTATTATTTTATGAAATATTTTACAAGAGCGATGAAAACATAAAAAATATTGATAACTTTATGAACATTTTAAAAGTAGTCGCTTATGAACTTACATATTATAGGTATCGATGCATGAATCATAATTAACTGATTATCTCTTGTATTGTCCCATATTATTGTCCCATTGCACTCAATATAGCGATAGCTATTCTTTAGTACACGTACATTAATATTAAATTAAATATTATAACATGATAACACATGTCTTGAAATTGATGCTAAATAGATTAGAATCCTTGAAAATATCATAAACTTTTTTCATTTTTTGCGCAAATATATACATATATTATTTTATTTTTCTGCATTATATTCAAAGCACACATTCAATTAACTTGCATTACCTGGCATTTTTTTATATATACATTGAGAGTCATGCAAGATGTGTGACACGCGTAATGATTCAAAAATTGTAATGTAATTCCAACAATATTGCAGTAAGCTTTGGGTATTTTTACTTCACTACCTTTTACGCTACTTACAGAAGTGATAAGGATAGCTTTGGCCCATTTTTACAAATATTTTAAAATAATCTCATTATTTTGTTTTATCCAAATTTTCTTTATTTACAAATGACATATAAGAAACTTCAACGTATCATTTCTCGCTTTTGAGACGTCACGATTCAATATGGTCGCAACTAATTATTTAGATCCTTAAGATCCTAATTACGTTGGTATTAATATAAATCTTAAAACATTTTACATATTAGTTTTGCAAGTTAAAAATTTCCGAAATTAACTTTTCGTTTTTTTTTTGTTTGATATGTCACACTGTATGATTCATCTTCGATCTTTAAACTTTTAATTTATATTCTTTTGTATGAAGAGAAAAAAGTTGTAGATTATTTATGTCACATCATTTTCATGCTATATTACATGATGCGATGCGGATATTCGAAAATGTACAATATTTAAAATATTAGTTTTTATTATAATGTATATAGATATTAAAGTTCATCACAAATTTCAATATTTAAATCGGATTTAACTGGAATTATTAAAAGAAAAAATGAAAAAGTTAATTCTATCCAATATTATATAAATCTAGTACATTTTATGTAATTCTTGGATGGCATCATATATTGCGTTGGCTGACGGATTTTTTTATTTAATACACTCTTTGATGATATGTTATAGATTGCTAGATCAATGTTGATTAATTTTTTTTAATTATTTTATTTTAAGTAACAACGTATTTTTAACGTTTTATTTATTTATGATAATAATATATGGTTTAGAATTTACAATTCTTATTGCTTGTATTTGTTTGCTAGAAATATTCATTGGAGCTTAAAAATTGATATTGTTTGCCTGATTGAAAATGTTGACACATTCGGGGCGTATTTAAATGAGAAGAGAGAAATATTTATATACGGGGAGACCCGGGAGATGTATGAAGGTTTATAACAAATTTTAGGAGCGATTGGATGCTGTAATCGGGATATTATCTATAAATATGTAAATAAAATTGATGAATGGTAATGTTTACAGAGAGAAAAGGAAAGAGGATCTCACATATCGTATATGTTTCGATTGCCGTTCGCCGCTGGCAGTGTCTTCAGTGCTTCGATGTTAGATACTTTGCTTTATCAAGCATTCGTTAAGGATTACGTAATAACATTCGTAAGACTATTATTGGGAGTAGATCAAGCGCCAGGATCTGGATTTCTTACATCGGTAAGTAATTATTTAAAATATATTATCATATAATGATAATATATTTAATAAAATAGAATTATTTTGAAATATATTATGTATATTAGTAGAAAATATAAAATATATTATGTTAATAGGAAATCTGCAAATATGATGAATATATATATTTAATTTCTTCATATTAGTTAATTCCTTTGATATACAGAATGTCTTATTTTAATTTTCACGGAAAAATGTCTCAGACAAAGCTACACAGCCTGGCAAGGCATAATTTATTTTCATTTGACAACTCCAAAAAAATTAATCTTTTTGAATTATGACAATTTTGATGAGTTTTTTTAAATTATCCTTTTTGTGATAATTTTGATACTATTTTTTGAATCAATTATTCACTTTTGATGATTGATAGAGTAATGTTTATTCAATTTATTTATGGTAATAACTCGAGAATCGTTTTTTAAGTTGTGTTACTTTTAAGTAACAGTAAGTAAGAAGTAAAGAAGCAATATAATAGGAATTATAAAGAGTTATGAATATATTTATAAAAAATTATAAAAAATATTCTATAATACTTGATTATTTATACTATTGGCGAATATAATGGAAACAATTGCAGATGCGCATAACGAAGGATGACATGTGGATAAGAACATACGGCAGATTATATCAAAAACTTTGTTCGACTACCTGCGAAATTCCAATTGGAATATACAGAACACAAGATACTACTGTATCTGACTCCTCGCATGTAAGTGTAATTTTAAATTTCTCTCATCTAGAAAGAAATATAGTCGAAGTAGAATTTGTTACTTGTATTTTCTAAAAACAGGAAAATTCTTTGAATGGCGGCTGTGAGTAGCGCATGGTTGTGCTCTCGCTCCTTCTTTTGATTTCGTTTCCTGCTCCATTTCTTCTCGTGGCATTTCTCGGCCTATTCCTACCGCGCATAAATAACGAACCGGAATCGTTGCATCTTGTCGAACTTTCATAGCACGTTTATCTCCCTAATTCATTGGTCTTTGACATGCATAGTATTAGATTTAGTGTGCTCGATGCATACAGCTTTCGTTTAAACTCTAATTATAAAATACAGTAAGAAAATAATAGAATTTTAATTAATAGTTATTTTGATAATATATGAACTTTAGTGTATGCTTTGATAGATAAAATTCTTCTACTAAATCTAAAACGATAGGCCGTTCAAACACAATTCGTCTAACAAATACATACAATACAAAGCGCTTGTGTTTTCGAGTGTTAATATCCTCAGCGAGAAGCACTTCGATGGAAGAAATCGAGCGAGCGACCTAATCGAGCCACAGCAATGTGCTGTATTCAGACGCGAAACACGGCCGCGACGCTATACGAAATCGCAGCATTGTAGATGCGCTATCATTAGTAAGGGTAGAATTGCTTGTCGTTTTAACAGGGCGACTCAGATGCGGAAAGCGACGCCGGCGTCGGTGTGACGTACAAGGTGCGTCATTCGGCGGCAGCTTCGTGCCTTGCAAATTGCGGTACCCGTGACAAGGGTGCATCTGCTGTGAGTAAAACGTCGATGTGGTGGCTGTTCTTTCTTTCTGATCGTTTTAACCTACTTCTATCTTATTCTCCATACGCTTCTATTTCACTATCGTTCTGCCTCTTCATATCTTTCTCTTTCTCTCTTCTTCTTCCTCATTCACACTTTCTCTGATGGACGTCCAGACTTGTCTGCCGCAGCTCAGCAGCGCATGTGAAACGTATCTCCCCGAGATTGATTACACACACATCAGGAATTTTTAATCGTCTTCGCGAAGCCAAAGATGTTCTTATCTGTTATATAGATTTAAGATCGATTGTGGCGTTCAGAGTCGATATCGAGAAGGTGGCGATAACAGTGAAATGCGATAACAGTTTTTGTAATATCATAAAAGCTGCGCGCGTTAAGCCACTTGTTGCATATGAAAAGATAAATATGCACATATTTGTCAATTTGAATTTATTACGTTATGTACATTATATACGTTTGATAGTTCACATATAAATATTAACCGATTTCTCGACAAGTTTATAAATCTCTTTTTATAACAAGCAATAATCACACACTCGATCAAGATTGTATTAAAAAGTATTACAAAGTTTTTTATTTGCATTACAATGTCCTACAAAAAAACTGCAATTCTTTACTTTATTCTGCACTTTATAAAGAGCACGTAATCTCGAGTGCACAATGCAACACTATTTTATCACTATTTTATTATACAAAATTAAAAGGTGGAATAATCAATGCATTATTTAGGCCACCTCATTGATATTATCGATCGTCACATCAGAATACTTGTTTCAGTGCACAAGCGCAGATTTATATTAATACGTTATATTTTTTTCATATACTGCCAGTATTCGGTGAGTCTTGGTGATGAGGCACGTGACAATCATGCGCAGCAAATCGAACGAGCGGAGATTGCGAACTTGGTGCGTTCACGGATGGAATCGCTAAACCTCCCGGTTGCTGACTATGACGATGTATCGGAGAAGCGTAATAGTCTCTCCTATGTGATTATCAATCCAAGCTGCGACCTAAAACTCGAAGAAGGTGACATTGTATATTTGGTGCGACCCAGCCCGTTCTCCGCACAGAAGACCTTCGAACGACACAACTCTCGCCGTAAGAGCAACATCAGTTTTTGTTCGGCGCAGCTAGTATCGCAAATGAGCGCAGCAGTTGCAGCAGCAGGTCTTCAGACCGGCGGACCGGGTAGTCGTCGCGGTTCCAGCATAGGTTTAGCTAGGGCGCCACCTTTAGGGACGACCAAGTCAAATTCACTATCTTTACCAGATAGTCCTACCGTGGCCGGTACTTTGCGCGGTCGTTCAAACTCATTGAGGGTGGTCGATGATATTTTGCTGCGACGCAGTAATTCTCTGAGGCAGGGTTTGACGACCAGGAGAAAGAGTAGTTTGGAGGATATCGGTATGGGTGCGCTTTCACACCCTTCTAATCACAACTCGATCAAGATCGCCTTGAATGGCTCAATTGGTTTGGAGGTGACACCGCCAGAGGAAGGTTCGCAGGCTGGTATTGGAGCTAGCAATACCGGTATTCTCGACGTAGGTCTGCCTTCCATGCCGGAACTTAATGCAGCCTTCGGACCCAGTCTCGGCGCAGGCCTTGGCGGTTCCTTGAGTGGTCTCTACGATCCACCCTCTCTTCAGTGTCCAATGGGTTCGCCCTGCCAATCACTGCAGATGCAGGGTACCACACAAGATCCGCAACATATACAGGGGACAATAGTATGATATAACCTAATGTGGGGACGCAGGCTCTCCGGCGTGGCACGAAATAAGTGGCTGTAGCGTTCCCACATAGTGTTTAATGCTAGACGACATCAAGAATAATGTCCTTATGATTATAACGATTATAACAGATCGATAAAGGATATTTTAACATCGTATTTCGTGGGACTGATTAAGCCAAATGGATGAGACGGAGAGCAAGATGTTTCGAAATTGACATCAGACTAATGACTATTGCGAGTATAGAAGATATATTTTGCAATAGGTAAAGTAAAGTTGGGATGAGATTATTTCGAGTTTAACTTAGTTCTGACTCTCTTAGAATTAATTTATGTATTATAGTCTTTATAGTCTTCAAATGTAAATACATAAATTTAATAACTTTTATTACAAGTAAATAATTCACATATTATTAATGCAGTTCGTTGTTATTGATATTCAAATTATTTTAATTATCAATCATTAAGATTTACGAAAATAAATTTTTATAAAATAATGATTGATATTAAACATTAAATTTTTAATTTTAGATTTTGGTATTAATATTGTTGAATTATTCCTAATATATAAAATTTTTTTTCGCTTAAAAATGACGCGATTTATGACAATTTATGGATTTAAATACAAATATATCATAACTGTGATATGTTAACTCATTGATTTTCTGAAAAGTATGCTTTATATTTATGAAGAGTCTCGTCGGAAATCTCAAAATGCTATCATGATTATTGATAAAGAATCGCGTCAATCAGAAACCGATATACGCCCTCTTTATTATTAGAAGGCGATATAAAATTACATTGCGAGCTTATGCTATGTTGTATTTTCTTTTTATAATTTGTACTAAAGTCCATGGCACATAAGCCTATAGCACATACAAAAAGGTAATAAAATGTAAGCAGTAAGAAAATTATAGCATTGGATTCATTACTAATCTTATGGTCTCTATTGTGGCCAATTTACAGCTTACGTCTCACTATCTTACATTTTTGTATATGCTATATAGGCTTAATAGCAGCTACGTTTTTAAAACGTTTTGCTCTCTAGGTCGCCTTTAGCGAATTAACATTCGCGTCTATGACTTCATTCATCGGGCAGTAACTTATATAAAATAGTGTACGAAATGGCACTTAAAAACGCTTTGTATGATGGTTGATAAGCATATATTTTTAATCACTTGTAATCTGAACATACAATACAAATTGCTACAAATTTACTTCATTTCCTGAATTGTGGGAGATTTGAAAAATACTTTGTTTAAATATGAAATGTAACAAAAAATTGCTGTAAATCTTATATTTTAAATACTATTTATATTTATTTTCAATCATTTTCTTTTAATCAAAATAGAGAGAAAAAATTAGATTTTGTATTAAATGTTAATCTTTTAATTAATAATTGTCACAATTATAATTAATAATTTTAAATGTAATTAATAATAAATTTTTTAAAATTAAATCACAATTTACAATAAATGCTTGTCCGTCTATTTCATACATTTTCGAAATACAATTACCGAGAGTACAATATAAATCTTCTATAATGTATTTCTCGATTCTTATCTAGCGTTGCGCTCAGCGATCGAGCGTGAATAATTTTGTAATAGAAAGAAAATTTATGGCGAGAGTCTATTATATATATATATATCATAGAGATATGCTGTATGACCACATTTTAATCATATCACACGAGAATGCCGCTCACGCGGAAGTCATCATTATATCCTACATAAATAAGAAAAAGAATATTTTAGAAAGATTTAAGTGCTTAGAACTTGCGCGTATATTATCATCACTTTTTCGCGCGGTGACTAATAAATTGTCATTGAATTTTAATGTCAAATCGCAGGACGATTGTCGATCTTCATGATGACGCCGAAATATACGGCCGATATTTTAAATAATATAGACAAGAATCGTACTATGTTAGTATCGTGAAAATTACATGATAGATGAAAATCGATCGCAAGTGAATCGTACGAAAACTATTACTCCTATTACCTTCTTCTTCTACTTAATTTACTCTCCTATTAGTTTCAGCCTTGTGTTTCGTGGCTATCCCAAGAGTTAGTTATCGTTAGCGAGAGAATAACAATTATTCTCGTTTGATAATTCAACAATTTGTTCAATTATTTAATTCAAATTCGAGTGAGTCGTTATTCGCCACTCAAGACAAGTTACATCGATTGGATTATCTAACTATGGATGACGTGTTTCTGGTTTTTCTCTAGATTGTCATATCTTCCGAGTAGTAACTTCGAGGAAAGAATAATTATAGGATTATAAAAATTTTTTAAATATGTAAAAAATTTCTAAAAAGATATTTGAAAAATTGATAAAGTGTTGCCTGAGGAAGATATGAGTGCATCACAGTTAGCCAAATTGGTGCAACAGACCACAATAGAATCTAATCTTTGACGTGACGCCACAATCGTGACGCTCACAGCCAAACGTAATCGTTCATTGACCAATTTACACTTTTCTTCGACCAATCAAGTTATATTATCGAGTACTTGCTTCGATATTGCTTTCAATAAGCCCAGTCAATTTAATGTTAAATGCACCGTTAGAAATCTATTTCACAAAACAATTTTTGGATAAATATCCTTTAAATTATTATTATTATATTAATTTTTTATATATAACGTTTTAATATATATACGTTTTAATATGTGTAAAATAATTTGACGTTTGTAATGAAAATAGTAATTACATAATAAAATAATAGTAATAATAATAAAAAGTATTGATTTAAATATTAAAATAAAAAATTTAATTCATAATTACATAAAATAAATTAAAATAATTTTTTATTATTATCTTTATAATAAATGCTTTACATATGCAAAACAAGTTATATCATCTATTCGATATTACAAAACAATTGGTAATTTAAATTTAATTCGATTATAACAAAAATTAAAAATTAGACATTTTAAGAGCGCAAATCACAAAATAAAAAACTAAAAAGTCGATTTGTGGAATAGATCAGTCAAAGTAATTTTTTAGACGAAACTGAGACAAGGTGTGAGGCAGGTTTTAAATGCGCTTTGTACAAAATCAAAATATAAAATAAGTAACACACCATGTCTCTTTTTCCTCAGGCTCGCTTTACACTTATAATTGAAAATATCAAAATTATCGTATCACGTACATTGAATTATCACAGTTTTGTCGTTTTATTATTTGATCAAAGTAAAATCATTTCAATCCAACATTTGGATTCATGGATATTCCATGCATTTGAATCTTTAATTAAATCATTTTTTCTCTCACTTTATACTCTCTTTTACCTTTAATAGCTTTTTATTTTTTTCTGTTTGATTAGCGCTGAATCTTTCATCGGCGACAGCTCGTAGATTTTTATACGTAAATACTTTGTGAACAAATAATTTTTAAAAGAAGAATAATAAAGAATTTTTTATGTAATAAGTAGAAAAAAATTCTGAATTCCGAATATAAAAAAATATAATATCGCGATCTTGTCTTAAACAATAATTTAGAGAACCTTAACAGTTTTGTATAATTTTACCGAACATATGACAGAGAGAGCCCGACTGCAGTAAAATTATTTGACAATGTTTTTATCTAAAATAGTATTAGTAAAGAGAGCAACAAAAATTATGTGACTTATCACCTTCTATTTCCAATTAAAAATGTATAGTTCAAGTTCTTGAGACTTTTTGCTGAAACTTTCTTTCCTTCCCTTTAAAGAAAAATTCTACTGAATTGAGATTACATTCAGATAACACAGTGAATCATAAAATCTAAACTTCTTTTGTTTATATGAACAAATATCTCGATAGGAAGATTATTATTGTAAAAATGACAGAATAAATTTAATGCTAGGGATGCATCGAAAGCGTTCATGTATCCACACGATATTGCGAAAGCGAGTAAAACGGTTATTCGAAGAGTATATATATATAATTTATAATTAATTATAGGATCAATCCAATATAATGTGACCTGACTCTTCATAGTTGAATTTAATAATCTATAGAGTATCCGCGCATTACAAAATTAATGCGGCAAAGTTATAGCAATCTGTCGGCGCTTGCCGCTCTCGAGGAAGATTGTTCGAATTACGTTTGAATGAGAGCGCGATGGATTCCGCAAAACTCTGAAACTCTTCTTACAATATGCAAGAATTGAACCTGCCCATGCAGTTCTTATATAATGTAGGATAAATACAACGATTTACCATGTGTGCAATGTGTGTGACTTTTTGGAAAGTAGAACATTGAATTTAATTGGACTTATTTGAAATTTATATTTATTTCATCTCAATTTATATTAAAAGATGTAAAATCTGCGAAAATAAAGAAAATACGTTATATTTAAAAAATATAACTTGTTGATAACATTTGTATTAATTAATCTATAATAACTTGATTATTTTTTATTAATAGAACAAATAGTTCATTTTTTCTTGTAGCAAAATTACATCATAGTTATTAATGGTAAAAAAAAGAATTATTAATGTTCACGTTCAGCTTTCCTCGTTCAATGTGTATTAACATCCATATCCATCAACAGTTAAAAATTTTTTTTCATTAAAACTCGATATTTTAATAACTTTATGATAATTTTACTCATATTTTACATTCGTAATATAAAATTCGAAGAATAGTTTTTTTCTTAATATTTTTTTTAAAGTTTTTTTCTTAATATTTATAAAATCGTTTGTACTCGTACCTTTATTACGCGAGGGTACATGTTAAACAGCTGTAAGTTTTCTAAAGGTTTTCGTATAATTACTTTTTTACAAAATAATTTAGTATTGATTCCTTTGATAATTTTAATATATCTTTCACAGTTACACGATTTAGTTCAAATTTTCTGTTAAATTTAGTGCAAAATTTCGATTATCTGAATTCTATTCACTTAACATTTATATTTCTTTTAACCAATATATTTCTTTTAACCAGCAGTCAATCAGATAGTTTAATAATAAATATATAATAAAAATGCGGACCACTCTTCTTTTCCATCACGATTTTCGCATGATTGTAATGACGTACGTTTAATTTTAATGAATACTTCCTTATTAATATATCAGATATTTTATGTAGTTTCTTCGTTTTTAAAAATATGCTCAAAATTAATTATATTATTTACAAAACGGAAGTTATATATGTTTTGTGTATTTCCAAGAAGTGATTAAATTTACATATTTAAATAATATTCACTCCCTCAGGTATTTTAATTACAATTATTTTGCTATATAATCCGCTTTCCGGATTAGAAGTAGCCGTATTTGAAAGCATGAATTTGTTTTCCAAATTGAAGAGAGATGCATGTATTTTCTTGCGGATGCACCAGATATCACACAAGTTCCTTCGAAAGTTTAAGCAAGAGATTGGTGCACCTCGAATGAGCTTTCTTCGAATGGCATGAGTCTTATAGAAGTGTCCAGCTGGGTTCTTATGATAAGATTACGTAATTAAGTATTCCTCGACCACAAATACAAATATAAACGGCTGTACGTAATGTAAAATAATAAAAACAGAAAATAGAGAGAGAGAGAGAGAGAGAGAGAGAGAGAGAAAGAGAGAGAGAGAGAGAGAGA
>NW_017259323.1:1636642-1637439 GCF_001594045.1 Atta colombica
ATATAATATATAAATTCTATAATATAATAATTCTTATTTTTTAAATTATAAGTAAAAGTAACATTATAGTGGGTAAAATTATTTGATTTTTTTTTTCTTTACGCTTTCATTCTTACAAAATTTCTTATTTCTTTCTTATTTCTTCCCTTTCGTTCTTGTATAAAATAAGGTTAGAGACTAAAAATTATATCATAACAATTCATTTTTATGTCAAGCTCTCAAGATAATAATTTGAATTCTTGATAAGATAACCAATGTTTTATTTAAAAAAATAATTGTTTATTACTATTCGTTGAAGATAGAGGATACTGAAAATAATAAAGCTAAGAAATTATAAATATGTGTATGTGGAATGTTTATTATAGGTATTTATGCACAAGTGTCCTATATACATTTTATATATATATATATTATGCATAACATCGTTCATCTGCACAATACATAAATACAAGGTTTTAATACATTATCGACAGAAATGTGAATCTAGTTAACAGATACTTTTTATAGGCTTCAGTACATTTTCAGTGAACTGTCCTACTATATTACCTCTCGGATGGTAACATGCCACTACAACACAAGAACCATCTCGTTTAGCCATTGCAATACCCATTTCAGTCGTGTTTTTCCAGACAATTTGCGTAAAATGGCCTGCAAACAAGAAATAAAAATATTGTGAGCGTATTTTATTTATAATTTTGTCACAATCTTTTTAAAAAAAATTTTTAATAATTATTTTCTAATAATTTTTAATAATTATGTTATTAAAAATTTTTAAATAAGTTAAGTACTATAATTTA
>NW_017259323.1:1637539-1666969 GCF_001594045.1 Atta colombica
GAATAAATCTTTAATCTGTTTGCATACAATTGCTATATCTTTTATATATTCTATTAATTTTCCCATTGATTAAATTTGATAATATTAAAGTATATGGAAATATTGCGATACACACATGTGTTAAGAACTTTTGGTTCGATACCAAATTTATGTTCTTTCTTCTCGGAATACCACTTTGAAATGACTTCACGTGCGGAAACGATTAGTTTAGGATCAGAACACTGCATTGAATAAATATTTTCGCCGTACGGAGACGACGATTGAGGTATAAGTTTATTTGTGTTTAGCAACGTGTTTGCCCAGGCCTAAGAATGAATAAATATATGTATATAATGCAACTAACTTTTATGACATTTTTTACACAATTCTTAATCAGTTAATATATTAAATAATTAATATACATATAAATACATTCCAATGATAATATTGTATATTCTAAAATACCTTGGCAGCTGCTGTTAATTCCGGATTTAATCTTAAATCCGGTACACGATGCTTTCTTCGATACTCATTATGAACCAGTAAAGCTTCCTGCTGCCACGTTTGCTCGTCTCTATAATGTTGTTTTAGGTCGGTAAAATTAATTCGTTTCGTAGGACTTGCTTCCACGGGTGGAAGGACATTCTCCGTGAAACTGCCTAAGAAATTCCCAGCAGGATTGTAATTACACACAACATAGACTTCGCCATTTCGATTTCTAGCCATTCCCACCCCTAATTCAGTACTATCCCTCCAGATCACTTGTGTGAAGTGACCAGTCTTCAATGTTGTAGGCTCTTTTCCATATTGATGCTGAGCTTCTTCAGCATACCTACAAAAAGTAAAAGTTTCAATACATTACATTACATTTAAGTATGAATATAATCACCTTATTAAATGATAAAAAAATTATCTGTAATACAGATTTAAACATATTCGTAAAAATTTTATTAATTTTAATAATTACAAATAATTACCTACATTAGACTTGATAGGAAAATACAATTAAATGTTTAAAATAACAATTTGAAAGTCAGATCTCTATCTTTTTTTAATTTATATTTAAGGTTAATTCAAATATATATATTGATAAAAAAAAAAGAAAACAATAATTATTTTTATTTTATATTAATTATGACTTCATATTATATGTTATTGTACAGTTGCCACATTACATTACATTGAAATCGTTATATTAATTATGACTTCATAATTAACATATAATGTAGCAACCGTGTTATAACATATGCAATGTAATATGCATTAATAATAAATATATGTAATCATCTCACCATTCATTCACTGGTTCTTCGCCACCGACAACTGTCTTTGGATTGGAGCTCCACATACAATAGAGATTCTCTCCATAGTCAATATTCGCTCTATGTTCTAATCTACCTTTAGCGGCCAATATATTAGCCCAGTCTTGACTTGTCTTGCACAGCTGAAAACAAATACCGTTATTTATAGATTCCAATTAATATTGTTAGCAGAGATCCCTCCATGCTTTGGAGAATGAGAAATATAAAAAATCGACTTTCTTCGATTCTTGAAACTTGTTCAATGAGGGTTACGATTTTATTATGATTTTATTGCAAAAGAAAGGTCGAGAGAGTAGTAAGACAGTAACCTGCTTGCTGAGTCGTAACGGCGGTACTCCATGCCGCGATCGGTAGAAATTATGCGTATCGAGGCAGACGTTAATAAATTCCTTCGGAGGTCCCGATCTGCGTACAGATGGTTTACGTGTGTCAATCTTTGTTATCTATAACATATAGAGACAGCATTGTATGACGGATTGAGATCAAACATATCTATTAGTAAAATCTACAAGTATATTTACAAAGATTCTCATTAAGCATTTAATTACATTTCATTATAATAGAACTTAATGTGTATTTTTTCAAACATCGCAAGTTGAAGTTTTGAAGTTTTAGATTTTAAAAAATTTGTTTATATCACTGACTTAAAATCTGCACATTTTGTAAATGTCATATTCATTGATTTTAAAATTATAAAATTTTACTGAAATATCTCAATGGCATTAGTATGTACCTTTCACAAGATTTTAAAGGTTTAAAAAAAATAGAAAAAATACAAATGGTATTCTTATTTAATTGCGAATTGGGAACAATACGATATATAGTACGATATATAGTAAGCAATAATGATATAAATAGTAAAAGCCAGACAGTGTCCTTAATAACTTAAACGCAGAACCGTTTATAGGAAGAAACTAACTGAAAGAATTGATTTCCCATCGTTCTGTAGGAATACGATTATCTGCTACACGATTAGAGTATTCATAGATAAGCTTCTATTCGTGCTTCCGTTTGCACGTGTGAACGCTTAAATTTCTCTTACTTGCTGAGAAAACTTGCTGTCGAGTGTAATAAATTACTAAAATATAAATAATGAAGAAATAATACACTTTTTAAGATGTCATTTCAATAACTGAATTAGAGATCGTAATCTAAAACAAAACAGCGATAATTATCGTGAGACTCGAGCTGATAAGTTCAGAGCTTTCCGACAATCATCTATTTAATTGCTTTAAAGATCTGTTCTTTTAGTTAAATTTCTTGCACAGTTCATTTTTCTCTTTTTCTTTTCACGTAAGAGAAAAAGAAAAAAAATACAAAAAGATCTGAAAAGAATAGATCGATCTTTATAATTTGCAAAATGTAGGCGATGACTTAAATTGAAAGCCAAAAATGTTAACATTAAATTATTAAATAATTTCAATAGTTTTCAATAATAATCTTTAAAATACTGTTAACTAAAAAATTAATTAAATATTTATAAACAGAGCATTTATGAAAGAAAAAAAGAAAAATTTTGCTACCGCTAGATTAAACAAAATTCAACAAAATTCAACAAAATAAATTGTTTCAATGATCAGTTATCAGTACCAGATAGTCGGCTAAAAACTTAGCAGTTATTGAGTTCACTGTTTGATGAATATACATGAGTTCGCGCTACAATCGCTTAACCGTTTTGTAAGCAAGGCCATTAGCATGAGTGCAAAAACATCATGCGCGTATGAAGAACAAGTCCGACGAATGAGAACGCAATGCCACGCGCACGGAAAATGGAGCGGAAAAATCGATTCCGCAAGCGCATGAAGCGATTTAAACTTCTGATAGATTAGTCATCGCATTAGTCGGACGATCATCCCAATGATCCACCAATCATCCAAAAGGTGCAAACCAGTGACTCTCAAAAAGGAGTGATTCTGAGTCATCGCAAAGTGGCAATGCACCTTTCCGCGAAGCAACTCTTATAATGTTTAGGCTCCTTTCACACTGCACGCAATGTCACGTGCAGTGAAGATAATCGTCAAAGAGTTACGCTTTCCAACCGGCTAATTTACCAAGTAGATTGAAACCAAAAGACTCCTAACATGAAGAAATTGCAGTAGATCAAATAGTGAAAAATTAACTAGCGAAGAATAGTCATCAGTTAAAATTAATTAACGTATCTACTTAAACGTTTCTACTTAAATATTGTATATCTTTGTATTTAAAGTATGTAAATATGTTAATTCTTTTTTAGAATCACACCCGGCATTGCTAGTTCATAATTGTAGCGAAAAAGACTGATAACTAAACTTAGACAACTATTTGTTACACAAATAATTTCTTAATATAACGCGGTTTATTTTCAAAAGTAATTTATGATGCAAATGTAACCTTACAAAGTATAATACTTTTATAAACGCATTTAGATATAATTTATCACATAGTACAAGTAGCACGAACTAATTGCTTATTATGTTACATTGTAATATTGTTAATATGATCAGCAATTTACATAATACTATCTGTTTTCTTCATTTGTAAGCGCAATATAAGCAGTCGCACATTTATGTAAAGATATAGAACTGAGAAAATTTTGATTGTTTTACTGTTTAGACTTTCTATAAATATTATTATTTTTTAACCTTTTAGACCAGAACTTTTCGGATTTTTCGCTTTCTTACAAAAGTTTGGTTGGCCATGGAAGTTTAGATAATAAAAATTTGAAATAAGAAAAAAAGAATTATTATGACTTCAGAATTTCAAAATCATGGAATTTTATCTTCTTTATTCCTTAAAATTATTAGATTTTAAAGTTCTGTATTTTCTAAGCATTTATCTCAAATTCTTATAATTTTAGATTTTCAAATTTATATTTTTGGTGAAATATCAATAAGCAGTTACGATAAATGTCGATACCTGTGAGGACGAATATCTCGCAGAATCGGGAGATGCTGAAGAAGACCTAGCGCTGCTACAAGACATGCCATCACTTCCTAGACTGCCATGAAAACTACCATGCAAGGAATTCGACAAAGGACCCGGCGATGCTGGCGATGCCGTCAACGGAGACTTCGATCTTACTGAATCTGTCCTCGACCTAAAAGTAGACCGATTACATGGTGTACGAAGAAATACAAAGTGCTCCTTTTTGTTCCAGACAGCACAGTGACGTATGAATATTTAACGCTTTAAATAAGCAGATCGAATTTATTGAATTTTTTGCACTAGAAGCGATTTTATATGAGCGAATGTAGATCAAGTTTTGTTCGAATTGGATATGCTTTAAGAATTCCTTACAATTTACAATTAGTTATTTAATACTCTGTAGACATTATAAAAATCATTAAAATTAATTTTATTAATAGTTATCGATAAATAATTAGTTTTATTTTAGAAATAAAATTTTAATATATAAACTGTAGACTATAGTTACATACATACATTTGTAACTACGTAGATTAATATTATTAAATAAGTACATACATTTATAACTACGTAGATTAATATTATCAAATAAGTATACAATGATTTCTATTATCAAATAAATTAAATAATTGTGTTTATTTGTCTTTGATAATATTAAAACAAATATTATACAATTAAAATATTTATAAAATTAAAAATGTAATAAGGAGAATTGTTTAAAGAAATAAGAATTTTAGAAATAAGTACATAAGAAAAAAATATTATTATAACTTTATTAATTTAATAAGAAAGAAACATAAATTAATCAAAAATTATTATTAAAAAATTGCTTTTAAAGTTTTATTACTATGATGATATTTAAACAATAATGTGAACAATAGTGTGAAATTAAGGAACGTAATAGTAATTTATGTTTGTAATTACACACACACACACACACACACACCACACACACACACACACACACCCGCGCGCGCGCAAATACATATATATATGTGAAATATAATTATGGATTAAAACGTATCAAAGAATTGTGTAAATGGTACAAATATTTAATGACAAAAGTGCAATAAATCGTAATCCAAAGTCAGCATTATCTTAAATCGTAATAATTCAAAATTTTTATCATATCGTTAAAGCTCGCTTATGAAACGCCATTATTTCTTTAATAATTTTCAAAGATGCAAATTATAAAATAAAAATTATATAATATTATTTTAAAATGGCATAATCTAATATCATAATCAATATTCTTTTTCAATTTGCGCGCGCGCGCGTGTGTGTGTGTGTGTGTGTGTGTGTGTGTGTGTGTGTGAAGTGTAATTGATATTTATAAGGTATAATAAAATTTCAAATACTGTTCTTTACGTATCTTAATGGAATGAGAGCAAGCAAAAAAGCCAATGAAGTTACGATGTGTCATGATCTTGATTGTAGAGATCACATAGATGATCATTATGGCATGTGCAATGAATCGAAGCGATCGAACGTGAGAGTATTTAATAGCATACTGTAATTACAACGGTATATCTTTAATCTAGTTCTCTAAAATGTTTCACGATAGGCTGAATACTGTTTACTCCAGTAAACAATTCACGACGTAGATATCCATTATACACTTATAATGCAAATAATCGTGTCATGCAAAATTGCATATTGAATAGGACTGTGCAGTTAACTTCGCATTAGAATATAAATAGATTCAACTTATTTACTGTTAAAAACGATCATTGTAAATTATGTTGTATAATTTTGTCATGATTCACTGGAAATTTGTAGATAAACATCGAATTAAAAATACATTTGAAGAAGCTCGATATTATTCGATGAATTGACAAATCTGTTCATTTATTATTATGTTTATATGAAATAGACATGTTCTGAGCAGAAAGTTCTAAGAATATTTAATATGCGTTTAACGAGTTTCAAGTAATTCGCAATCTGACATCTGTTTATTGAACGAACATACCAACAGCGCATCAAACGGCGAACATATTTAAAACAGGAGCTGCCTAAATTAGAATCTTAAAAAATTTTTAGGAAAGTCTCATAAAAAAAATTAGATATAAATTTTAATTGAATAGCTTTAGTCGTTTACATAAAATAAAGCATAAACGAGAAAATATCCATTTATATATATTATAAAAAGAATTAATCAAAATTAATATAAGTTTTCTTTACATGAATTAAAATATCTAAATGTAAAAAAACCGTTTTAATTAAAACAATCAAACAATAAACTTTTAAAAATTCGAACGATTTCAGTATTCAGCCGAAAGATGTTACATCACAGAAAGCCAAGAGAGAGCTGAAAATTCCAGAGTTCTTACTGGACCTCATTAAAGATCATGTGAAACACCGACTTTATCGTGCTAATCTATGTATATATATATATATATATATATATATATATATGTCGTCACATATGCCTTTACGAATACGGCTCATACTTCCTCCTTCCTACGAGTTTCTACAACGCGTCCACGGCCATGGTCGCTGCAAAAGAAAGGTTGTTAGTTCCTTTGTTACGTCGCGCCCAGAGGAAGAAGACTGATTGTAATTCTTCAAGATGCTATAAGGGTCCGATCACAATAAAATACAGCATATCTTATAATAAAATATAAATAATATTTTTTAAAGTTTTGAGTTAATTTATATATAATTAAAGTCATGATTAAATAATACTTCATAAATAATTTTAAGAAATAAAAAATTAACAAGAAAATTTAATTAGAATAAGATTTTGTTATACAAAACTAATTAAGTCAAATAGGGCGCCATTATATCAATGATTTTTCCTTTGAACTATTGCCTGAATTAAAAATTGTTTTATGCACACATTATAGCACTAACAATTAATAATTATATTTGGACAATTATGAAATTACTATTGTCATAACGTGTGCGTGAAATCACAATTTTTAATATTCGGACAATCATTTAAAAAAAGTCATTAATAAAATATAATCATGATATAATCGTGATTGATTGTTTATACAATTACCTTCATAACTATATTATATTTTGTTCTTAAAATATAATTCACAAGAATTTTATATATTCAATAAAATTTATTATATTGCGTGTATTAAAATTATCTACTTATCTTTTAAAAAAAAAATTAAGAAAGATTTATTCTAAATTATCAAAAGATTCCAAAATAAAATGAAATCCGAAAATTTTAATTTATGTCGTATTTTATTGCATACCTTTTTTTTATACCTTATAGCATATTTTGTCTTACTCATTCAAACGAGTTACATTGAAAATTTTTCTTGACCACACCACTTGCGTAGGCGGAATTGCATATACGGTCGAGCAATGATTCTTCTTCGATAAGGATTTAATACCGACAATACGAATGCCTCGCGGCGATTAATCTTTCGCTTAAGTAAACTTTTTCTGATGAACTTGACAGCATACAAATGGCATTGTATAACTGTAATCATATTTAAACAAACGAAAATCATTTATAAATTTTAAAATAAGATTATCTTTTTGTTAAATTGTACTATTACACATTAAACGCATATTTTAATTGTAAATTGAAGACACATTTTCAATTTGCTTTATGATGAAATATTTATTTTGGATAATTGTTAATAAGTTATCAAATATTATACCAAATTTACAATAAAACAGTATCGTTTTGAGAACTATTAATGTAGAAAAGAAGTATCAATGATAATAATAATTTAAAGAGAAACGCATAAATAAATTTTACAGCCTCCAAGAAAATCTCGTACTTTCAATTTAACTCAACAGTATAAATCTCATTCCTGGCTAGTGAATGTTATCGTCCTGTTACGCTATCGTGAAAGCCGGTAATTTTCAGTATTCTTACAGAATTGCCATCTTCTTGCGACTTGTTTGAACGTAAGCACGCAAACTTTCAGCTGTCGCTCTGCTTTCTACGTGCCACCTACGCTAAATGAACTAGGACTACATACCGATCCTAGTGAAGTTTCAGAAAATATCTAAGTGATAATACTGACAAAGTACTAGATGCCGTTGGCAAGTCTTTAATAAGCTTACTTTTGCTTCACTGGAATCGGAATTTGATTAAACTGCAAGTTTGTGCCGCATAGGCAATTATACCTGTCGGGCGACACTTGATCGACAAAACCGACCACCTTCTTTTTTGTTCCGTGCACGTTGAGTGATGGCATACTATAAGAGCAACGACTTACACTAGAGAAATGTTAAATATTGTATTCACTTCTTATAAGTAGTATTAGAAATAAAATAGAAAATTTGTCGAGATAGAATTTTATAAACTCTTCAATATTCAACAAATTATAAAGAGCGATGACAAAAGTTAAAAAATATAAGGCTTATAACATAATATTAGAAATTTTATCTAACAAATATATATTATATTGCTGACTTTTCTTATAAAATTGGCTTCTTATTTTGACTATTCTTATCATAAATCTCAGCAGTTGGAAACATAAAAAATATTAGCATTTTTAAATTAAAGAAATTTAATAAATTCAAGCAATCAATAAAAACCTTTTTCTCTCATTTAACTTCATATATATATATAATTCATATATAATTTTTTTTGTTAAAATCTATTTTTAAATATAATTAATGTTAATAAATAATTATATACAAAAATAAAGTAATGTTAAAAAATGAAGACAATAAGACTGCTTTTTAATTCAATTCTTATTATATATTAGAAAAATGTTGATGCCAAATTAATCAAAGAATTAATTAAATAATAGTAATAGAGATTCTTCTATAACATTTTGTATATAAAAATTTTATTTATAAAAGCATTTTTCTAGAGGAAGGAAGATGATGTATCACATTACGTAATATTCCATATTCTATTGAAAACCACAATTGCTTCGATTCACAACATTATTCGCAAGATAATACTGAAAGAAATTAATTGCTCTGTAAGAATGTAGAAAACCTGCTAAATGTCGTACGACATTTTATAGATTCTTCACACGTATGCTTTAAAATTAACCGAAACGAAAGAACAAGTATCGCTCTTCCGCTTTTAGCATACAAGATAATTGAAAATTTGCGGTCTGCGGTTTGTCTCAGAAAATATCTTTCCATAAGATACAAAAATATATATATATAGTCACACACGAGTTTACTGTCCTACATTAGTTTTGAATATTTTTTAAATTCGAAAAAAGCTACCACACATTCATCGTATGTTTAAAGGTGCATTTGATTATCCAATCGGAAGAAAGAATTTTATTGACTAATTAAAAAATGCTTCGAAGCATTCATAGTGGCAACTCAACTACACCTTAAGTTTTAATAGTAGAATTTTTATCTATTAGCGACAATAAAATTTTTAGACATAAAGTAAAGACAGCAAACTTGGAATACCCTGTATATATCAACTAAGAGAAAGGTACTGAAACGCGAGACAGCTGATTTTACGACAGGTAAAGTTTTGTCTACTGCAAACCAAGATATAACAAGGTTCCGGTACACGTTCATGCAAAAAGGAAATACTCTTCCATCACGTACGACAAAGAAACATTTTACTAACACATGGATAATAGTAAACTATAATATCAATTTGTTATAAACACTATGATATGCATTTATTTCAATAGTTTTCAAAATTGTCTGTTTCTTTTTACTAAAATGTGAATATAATGAAAAAAGGAATGAATCGTATAACAATAAAAACAATATAACTATTATTAACTATTTAGAATCTAATATTCTTTAAAAATTAAAAATAGTATTTCATATAAGAATAATATTTCGAGAATATTAAAGATTAAATGAAGTGTACAATAATATTTCAAAATCTCTCGAATAAAGCATCAAACGATACATTATATTATATAATCTGATTTAAAGGCATCTCGTTAATTTATCTGTTAATATAATATCCATAAATAATTAATTCAATCGAAGAAATGTATTATTTTAATTAATTAAGTTTAATATATCTATTACTAGTATTTAACTAATAATTAAATAATAATTAAAAAATTGTCAAACCTATTAGACTTTGGTGTAACGATATCCCTTGTTTCGGAAGTATACTTCCTTTCGGCTCGACCACCATTAAAGAGTTCGACAGTTTCTCTGGTAACAGTTTCCAGAAGTGGTTCACCACCTCGTCTTCCTTTACTAAATGTCCTTTGATCTGTTTTACGAACCATGACCACCCTCGACAAGGGTTGATTGAACTCATGCCCATGCATGGTTGGAGGGATCATAGCCAGCGATTGTGAAAGAGGACCTCCGATTCGCGGAGACCTGTAACATAAACAATTATAATAATTAATAAAGCGAACAATACACTTCAAAATAGTAGCAATTTAAATATTACTAATATTAAATGTTAATGATATAAATATCTCTATTCGTATAGTAAATATAAATATCTTCGTACAGTTATAATTTTTATGAATTAAAATCGTTTGAAAAAAAAAAACATCCACTGAAATATTAGATAGTGTTACTACCTGTTTCAATTACTGCATCTATTTTGTTATAATTATTATATAATTAATTTATACTAATATATAATTAATCCTTCTTTCATATCTTTGATATCAGTATATTATCAGAAATATGCAATATCATTAATTATATGCATATGAAAATTCATAAATTTATTGTGTTCATAGCAACAAATTATAATGTATATTACAAAATATTATGAAATTATGATATTTAAATTAAAATACTTGTATACACATTTATATAAGATCCATAAATATATATATTTTATTATTTTTGTTTCTTCGTCACTTATGTTACTGTTATTTGATATAAAGGTTATAATACTTTGTTTATTTCAGATATATGATTGCATATCGTATACTTTTTCAAAATACACGATATCCAGCATTAGCTGCAAAACAGCATGCATTAAATAACTTGCTAAGCAAATAAGAACCGATAAATCGTCACTATCCCGTTTCCTCTTCATAATCAACGATCACATGTTGCAAACCTGTTCTTACCGATACACGCAATTAACGTCAATTGCTGGTGACTTTAATTATTAATAGTCTTCTCTTCGAACACTTCTGAACTTTCTTATGTATATAAATCAGTATCTTGTTTTCTCCGCTCTCATTGATGCATATCACAAGTAAATAACATTTTCCGGAAGCGATAATAGAAAAATAATTTAATCGAAGAACTTAAATCATCTACAAAAACCATAGTAACATTCTATCATTGTTTCAAGCGACGACATTTACAGTCTCTGTCTTTTATATAAACGTTATTATATAACACAAGATTTGTTTTCTACGAAAATTTTTCTAGGCAAAAATTTTGATCAGATATAATTTAATTTATAGATATAATTTAGAATTATTCAAAATTGAAGCAATTTTAGTGAACTAAATTTATAAAATTTATTCCAATTTGATAATCCACTTTAACTTATTATTAGATTAAAACTTCAAAACTCTTTGTTAAATGTGGTGTTGAAAATTTAATAATTATAACAAAAAATAACATTTAATAAAAATTTTGTTTGATATTTCATAAAAATTACGAGAAAACATTTTTTAAAAATATTTTTCGAAATATCTTATGAATAATTTTCTCTATTCCACAGTTAATGCAGTGTAACATAATGCCATTGTTACATTTAAAATGTTGAAGGATTTTGCAAGCTATCGCTTGGTCGAAATTAGTACTGGTTGTAATTAGAACGGAACAACTAGAACAAAATTCCCTTTCGACGTAAATCGTCATTTGCGTGCAAAACTCTGAATTAATCGGACGATTAAACTGCAATATGCACGCTAAGAGTAAGTACAACGCCTAAAGAAAATTTTCCTCATTACGTCTAAAGCGTTCCCTTGTTAACCCATCTCAATCTCTCGTAACATCGCGAATGAATTTTTTTTATAAGAATAATAGAATGATTATTTTAATAATGAGCTATATACAATATATATTTCATTTTCTCCTTTTCCAAATAAATGTATAAATATTCTCAAAAATATGTATTATCTTGATACACTTTTATTATTCCTTTTTACTTTAAAAAATATATATTTTTTTCAAATGCAATTCTGAAAAAATATTTTTTTCAAATATATTTTTCAAAATTAAGAAAAAATTAAGTAGTAAAGCTTAAAATGTTATTTCGATTAAATTTGTGTTCCTCTGCAATTATTTTTTGTCAGGCGAAATTCGCTTTCAAGCAGCATTACTCAAAATTAGCGAAGGAAGAAAATACTTCAGAGTAAAAGGAATTTGCATAATTTAATGAGAATTCGCGAAATTCGATAGAGAAGTTGGAAAACGTTACGCGAAAGGCGAAAGTGTAATCGACGATACAATTATGCCGCTAAAAAACTATGTACTTTATTATTACAGATCATCGCGATAAAATTTGAAAATGTATCCTAAAATGAAAAAGAATAATTTTTCTCTTTACTGCTATATATTTGATATTACTGACAAATACAATTATTAATCTACTGTTTATATTATTACTTTTTAATATAAAAAGGTATATCTTTAAATCTTTTAATGAATTAGTTTAATTTCAATTAAAATAAAGAAGTAAGACCATAACATTGATTCCTCTGAAGCTAAGCCTGAAGCTTTCTGAAGAAAGAAAATTTGTTTGAAAGAAAAAAATTCAAGCAACCATTTCTCTAAATCGCTCTATTTTTCTAATTAAAGAATATAAAATATTATCGATATTAACGATAGAATATTATTTCAAATCAATTTATACCCGAAATCTGTTTACAAAATACAATATTTGAATTCATGGATTATCCATGGTTAAGTTTTTTGCTACGAAGAAAGTCCAAAGACTTCCAATGAATAAACAGGCCGATGAATTACGTTAATAAAGACCCGGCGCGCACAATTAAACTTCTTGTTCGATGCACTTTCACGGCAATCACTCGCGCGGTCAATTCGGAGCGAGGCACTTTTCGCAGTTGCGAATCCGCGCACAATTCATGACTGACGAAAAATATAGAAAAATTTCTTAAAAAACTTGTGTTCACGATTATATAAATTATTCCTTATAAATCCTTCACTAGTCTTCTTTTATTAAAGAAGTAAAATAATACATAATATTTCTTTAAAAATTATAATAAATACAACGTTTACTGTTTTACGTGACTATCCCCTTTATTCTTATTATGCAAATTGAGAAAAATATTACAGAATTATCTTACTTCAATTTTCTAAAGAAGAAGAGGAAAAAAAAGACTATGATAACGATGTAAATAACTCGACTTACTCGATGTAAATTGCTCAACTTACAGAAATGTCGTTTTCAATAAAATCTCATCCGGTAAGACATAGTATTTTCCCGCAGCGTCGAGATTTCAACTATACACTTGATATAAGCCGTACGACAGAACGAACAAAACTGGCACGTCGACCACAACAGCGAAACAGAGAGAGACGGTTCCTCTCCCGGAGAGGAAAGGTGGCCAATTAGCCGTTACTCGGCGCACATGCCTCGACCAACTATCCGACGCAGCTGCGGCGGTACACTGTATCGCGTCGCTGCATCGCGCTGCACTGCTCGCGCACTTCGAGGGAATCGCGTTCATAAACGCGCACGATTCTCCCGCGGGTTTCCCTCAACGAGCTGCGAGCTACAAACTACCGTTCATTTAGCTATTCTTTCAAGAAAATTATCGATAATAACATGTAAACAATTTTTGTTTAATATGAAAAAAAATAAATTTTATTACTTAATTATTACTTTTATTAACTGTTACAAAAAAAAATGCAAAATATTGTTTTCTTTTGTAAAAAAAATATTTTTGTAAAATTTAAAAAGGAACCGTTTGAATTCAATCTTCTACGATATAATTCAAAAACGTTATATAATTCAATTTGCAAAAGAGAGGACTTTACAAATAAAATTTATTTCCATAATTTATGGTCTGTAAAATATAGAACGCGATTTAGTTATATCTGATGCAGATGTATGACAAAGAAGAAAGGCGAAACAGGAGTAAAAAATGGCTTCGTGTACGATGCGTGTAAGTTTCTTCCGCTTTCGCGACAAAGCGTGCTACTGTGCACCTCGCAGAAAGCAGCAACATAATAATTCGAGAACGAAGACGTACGGCCAAGCGTGTACCGCTATTCCGGCTGACCGGAATCACTGCTCTGGAACAACACAGTATCGTCTTCTTACTCGATTCGAGAGTAGAAGCGCATTGATCTCGAGCGTGTAATATTGTCGAATAATATAGTAATGTAAAATTTATGATTTTATAATTATGCTATATAAATATCTAAATATTTAATATCTAAACAACTCCTATTAATCAAAAATCATAATTCCATATTTATTACTTATCTAATCAGATTTAACTTGAGTCTAAATAAATTTTGTTTAGTTTTAAGTGTAATTTTAATTGTATAAACAAAAGAAAAAAATTCTTATGTTATAAGGTGATATATATAATTATTATACTCATATAATTAATATACTCATTTATCTAATCCCAAAATTCGTTAAATCCGTTCTAAAAAAATATATACAAATAATATTTATATACAAAATTAATAGAAATTTTTATGTTAAAACAATTTCAACATCAGACATAGCATTACAATTTCTTCAACTTTCTATTATTACGATTTCTAATTTATGCGATATTACATTATATTAGATTATATAAAAAAATTTAAATATTAATTGTAAAGTTTTGAAAAGTTTTAAAATAACTTAAATAAGCTTTTATAACACAAGTTTTATATAACTGACTCTATTATAATTATCTAAGAAATTTTAATAATTAATTAAATAAAGATACATAAATATTCATATAATTTAGTATATTTTATTTTATAATTAGTTTGGAAGAATAAATTGTTATTTTAATTATAAATCTGTTTTTTATTCCTCAAATACTTATTTATTAAATAATTTCTTAAACTCGTTTAAAACAGTTTATCTTAATATAAAATACTTTTAATTTAAAGTTTCTTTTAGCGCAATTTTATTCTATCTCTTATGATATCTTTAAAACTAGTACATGACTTTCACATATAAAAACTATAGCAGTGAAACAGATGCTATATTGTGTTCTTTCTCGTGACTCTTCTTATCTGAATGATTTATCGACGAATTTAATTTATAACTACGGCACGTGCCGGTGCGCAGCACGCTCGCATAACAGGCGGAACATTCGAGCGTGCAGATTATCGGAGCGACCAACTAACAAGAGGACAGCAGGAAGCCTTACGAAACGCATAAAAAGGACAAGCTATTTCTAGTCGAGAAGAGAGACTCCGTTCACACGCTACTTTCATTTGTACTTATAGAATAGCCATTCTTAAACATCAAGGAAGGTACTACTATTGATGTCATAACAGCCCCTAATCGATGCATTGCTATGTGATGTCATTGTCCAGACTTATCTTCATTATATTGATCTTCAATCAAACTATTATTCTTCTTCGTAATTAATTTTCCGCCAACTTTCCAAGCGTTCGATATTATCTTCCAATATTTCATTACGAAACAAGAAAGACTTAGTTTTACGGCTTTATAACATTCATGTCATTCATTAAAAAGAATTTAGCAATTTATTTAGACGAAAAGAACATCGTCTGAAGTTTTACGAAAAGATTGTGATGACACATAATCTTTAAATGTCTAGTAGACACGATAAGTTCACATAAAACTTGATTTTTCTATGCACCTTGACAAAAGAGAAATTCTTATGTGAAATATTACGAAGTATTACGAGGTTTAACTGAAACTGTATAATAAATCACTATGCAAACGTTTCGTGTCCTCGTCCGCATTCAAGGGTTGATAAAGCAAGCGTTGCATAATTCACTGGCAGTGTACACGAAACAAGTATCGGCATTCGTTCAAGGTCGAGTCAGGTTGGTCGGCAACCATACACAGCACTGTAATCTGCATCACAATGTCGTTAGTTGTCAGTAGAAACGCGAAACACAAACGAAATTGTATAATAACTGGCTCATTTTAGTGCCAGCGGCGAACAATAAAATGCGATTACGTAAAATAGCATCGCAAAACAGAAGAAAAAACTAGTCTTAACTTTTATATTATAGCACGATTTTTATCAACTAAATGCGTAAAGGCAGCGGAACAATTCGCGAATCCACACCGCAATTTCGCAAATCACCCGATAAATCTCCCTTAATTGCTTGGAAAGTAGATCGTTGTATCGATTTGGAAAAGTTTTTAATGAAACCACGTAATTTCGACATTCATTACAGCTCGAAATTTACTTAACAGAAGTTTTATACTTGAAATTAAAATCTTTTTCAATTAACGGACTCTTGAACTCCATCAATTTTATATACATACATGTGCATTTAACAAAAGAAAATATTTCTTTCTCTCTTTTAGCATTTATTTAAATACACATTAGACTTAAATACACATTCGATAAATTTACATTAAAATTTATATAGTTAAATAATCTTTCTTTTTTCCTATAAAAACAAAACTTTTTTTAAATTCTATTTTTAAACTACGAGAAAGATTGATTTCAAATTACATTTATTCTATGTATCTTTAAAAATTATATTGTATAAAATAAAAATTATTAAAAAATATTAAAATCTAAAATTTTTAACACGTTTCAAAATTGTATTCAAAATCTGTGAATACAGTAAAAACTATTAGATTCAAAAACTATTGAATATTATTATTAGATATTATTATAATTTAAGAAATAAAATGTACATATGTATATACTATCTATCTTTTAAATTGTAATATGTGTTTGTAAATATTAAATAAAAAAAATAAAAAATGTGATTGTAAATTTTAAGCGGAAATATGACTTAAAAAAAAATGCTTTATATATGACTTATATGTATAAGAAAATGCATTTTATTCAAAGTACATGTTTTTACACATCAAGCAACACATTGCGTGCACAAGGATGATACGATCAACTGACATCGGTCAGTTTCCGGTGTAATCATTACAGATACGTAGTAATTCGATCCACGAGGTCACTGTGACTCGAAAGGTGCGACTTTCGCACTTGAAAAATCCGTGAGACATCAACATTGCTATAACGAAAATGCTCGTCCGAGATGTTACGCAATCAATACACGAAGCAGCCTCGATGGAAGAAACAGAATAATTATTTTAGCTCTCACTACAGCGGAACTGCGATGCAAATTAATTTGTTATGAATTGATACTTGGAAAGTTAATTAAATCCGCAAAAGTTAATTGAATTTTCGCGTATAAGAGCAAAATAAAAAAGTTTATAATTGATGAGAACGATATAAAAAAAAATTTGTTGTACAGTGACTACACACATTTAGTTGTGAAAGATAGAAATAGCACTTATTATTACATTAATATTTTTCCTTATTAGCATTTTTATTTTTTTTTTTATTAGCATGCTTTCAATTATTTGGCCCTTACATAACGATAAATTTCTGTGTAAGTCTTAGTTATAATTTTCTTTCTTTATATGATTAATATTAATACATGCAAGTCAATAAGTAACTTTAATACCAATGTTTGAAAAAAAAATTAAGATTACTTTGTAATAAAGTATTGACTCATTTATCGTACACGTATATAATATCGAAATAATTTACCATTGAAAATTTTTATCGTTTAGTACTATTTACAAGGATTTCCCTGAAATCATACATAACAAAGAAATTTTGATTTAAGACATTTACTTTATTTGTAATCTTTATTAAAATCTAAATTCTATTTACGTACTTACATTTTTTGGGCATATTACATTATCAAGTATATAAATACTAACTATTGAAGACAGTATAGAACATTTTCCTGATACGCAATTGTTCTGAGGCAAGAGTTAAGAATAATCACAAGATAGAAATTCTCGCTGTCATGAATGTTTTATAGCACTTTAGATAACTAGTAAAGCACTCAACATGAATTTGCGAACGTTTTATGGAAAAACTGAATTTTTTACACGATCTCAAACTTTGGACTTCAATCCTACTTCAATCCTATATTGAAATTTCTCTTTGATTTGACATTAGAAGAGACTAGACAAATAGGCTTCTGATGCAACCAGGACCGCACCATTAGTCGGTCGTAATAGCTGATAATTAGTCAGTGGCTTGCGTAATAGCTATTGTCCATTAATATTTCAACGGACAGTTTGAAAAAATATTCTGCGGACTTCCAGACTGCAAAAAGCAGTTTCAGAACTATCAACATATAAGAATATAGAATTAAAAATAATAATATCAAAAATATAGAACTAAAAATAATAAAATTTACTAAGCAACTTTGCTACAAACTTTATCTAATATAAGATGAATCACTTGAAAGGTAGAATTTATATTTTTCTTTGATCGAAGATGCAAAAAAATATAGAATTCTCTTAAGATAATTCTGAGCATATTTTATAATATATATAATATTCAATGTTAATTAATTAACTTTATAACAAAAGTATACATTTAGTTTTAAATTTCTGAATTTAAAGTTGTCTCAAAATAATATATTGATTAAACGTATTTTAATATCTGTAATCCAAAAAATAAGAATATTTTCTGTTACAGGAAACAATAATAAACTTAATAACTCTCAAAAATATATAATTTGACAAAAAAAATTACATCGTTACGTCACTCCTTCAGAACCAAAAAGATTGTATTGTTTTTTATTCATTGTGTACGTATACATGTAACGTCATCAGCTGCAAGGACGTTCTAACGTCACACACAATTAACACCTTATCATCTTGACATGTTATATGATCAAAGCACACCTGATCAAAGTATGAGTAAGATAAGACTTTTTAAATATTGTGAAAACTGAACTCTCTTGCAAAGACACGTATTTTATTCAATAATAATATTTCGATTACATTTTAGAATAAACGCAAGAACTGAAATGCATATAAATTAAGTAATTACGTAATTAAATTATGTAATTAATTTGTAAAATTTGATTATATTTGTTAATTATATAATACTATTTGCATAAAATACGAGAAAGGGAGACACAACATAAAAATTAGCATTTAATTTTACTAAATTAATTTCCCACTGATAGAACACGATTTAATTACTTTGTAAGTTAATGTAACCTTTATAACTTGTACAATATTCTATTCAATTATAGCAAGAAGAAAAGGATCGATCAAAATCTCTAATTCACTCAAGCAATAAATTACATTAGCACATTTGAATCTTATTATAATTAACATCTTTGTGATTATCATTTTATTAAGTTAATAAGTTTTATTGCGATGAAATACTGTTAAAAATGTATAATTCTTTAAAGAAATATAAAAACTATTTGAATCATATTGAAAAAATTCTTTTAAATAAATGCGCACAGATTTAAATTTATTTAAAACAAATACCTATAAGTATGGCATTTTATAAATAAACATTAATTAATTTTGTTACCTACAATTTTTGTTTAAAACAATTTTTATCCACATAATCATTGTGATGTAAAAAAACCTAATAGCAAGTAAAGTGATATAAAAAAACTAATAGCAAGTAATGTAAAAGCTAAGTCCGTAAAATAATATATTGAATAATGCGCAGGTCTCTTAATGAGTTACGTCCTCCTCTTGATCTTTTGTAAATGGATTTATCGATAACTCAGTTTGCTTTAGCGATTGCTCCTTTTTTCGACAATAACTTACAACGGATTTATCACGATAATGGAAAGGTGTGGTACATTATTATGATCTATTCAATGGATAATATATCATGTTATCCGCGCATTTAAAATTTATTGCGAACTGTAACATTCCTATCTATTTCTAAAAGATAATAAAAGCGATTCAAAATAAAAAGAGTTTATAATTTGGTTCCAAATTTTCCAGAAATTAAAATTAAAAAATTATATTTTGATCATTTTTACAAATAAAATATAGCGAACATAATATTTATCGATTTGAAACTTTCAATTTAAAAAAAATCTACAAGATTCTGTTAGTAATATACATATATTGTTATTATGACACATACATGAAATAATGCGTATTACTAATAATGAAACTTCATAAATGAAATCGATTTTCTATTCATGTTCATGCTCTTCAAAAGCTACGTCATGCGTATCCATTAGTTCGAGTATTCCTATCAGTGAATCGGAAGATTAATTCTCAGTTACAGGCAATAAGGGCAATGTGCCGGCGATGCCACGAATGATAATGTGAAACACATAGCATAATAACAACGAATAAAAGATACGCAAGATGAATACATAAGACTAGTGAGCTTAAGCTTCCCACGCCACACCTTTCGCTACAAGAGCTATTTTGAAATCTGATGTAATAATACTCAATGATAATAAAAATACACAATGTTAGATAAAATTATTGTCCATCCATTACTTCTTTAGCTGCATTCGATATTTTTCCACGTAATAGTTTCCCACTACGACATTCTCATCGAATACACCTCAACTTTCGTCTTCCACTTCATCACTCACGCAGAATAAGAAAATAAACTTTAATTTAAAATATTATAAACCTAAACACAAAATTTTGATATATTTTATTAATTTAGCCTTAATATTAATGGTGAAAATTTATAAGGAACAGCACTTATAATATTTCAATGTTTTATAATTCAATACAATAAAAAAAAAATTAATTAAAAATTAGATTTAAATTATACCTAAAAATGTGTAAACAATTAATTAGATCTTATTATTTAAGACTTAAAAATTCTTTATTTTCAATTGTAGCTAAAAACTATTGACAAAGATTTCGTGATATTTAGCAAATTAATTTCAGATTGATCAAAACATCTATAATTAATTAGTGGAATTTTCTGGGATTCTCTGTATACATTAAGATGTTCCTCGAATCGATCGCCATAATTTAATATTTCCAGTAAACTAACAATAAAATGTTTTTGACAAAAGTTAATTAATTTAGTATTATAGTTTAATTAATTTATAATAAAAAATTGCATTAAAAAAATTTTTTTAATTTGTCTTTTATATACAATAAAAATATGGAAAGAAAACTATATGGTTCGCTTTAAAAAAATTTGATTTTTATTTTTTATTAAAAAATGAACAAATTTTAAATTTTTCGTATGAAATTAATTCTTTATTAGAAACTAACAAACTTTTGTTAAAAACATTTTGTTAAATCAAAAACATCTAAAAAATTATGGCGATAGTGTGGAGGAACACTCTGTATATCAAAATCAAACTAAAAGTGTCTCGAATGTGATAGAACACATTAATATGACAATCTCGAGGTAATTATTCACATGTGCGACAATCCCCACGTGATTACACGTCCTTTCCTTTTTACGTAATCGCGGCATATATCTTTTATATACGGGATATAACGCACTTGTGTTAATAGCACATTGCTTTAAACATTAAATTGATGCGCTTACACGTCTCTCAGAAGATTGTAATGCAATTTGTGAAAATTCAATTTTATGATAACTGATATTTGCTTATACATGTTTTTATTGATTAATTATAGCAGAGAAACAGGAAGACTTCATTAATGCTGACAAGTGTAATTTCATGATATACTTCAATTTATTATGTATACATACGTCTTCTCATAACTTTTCTTATAAAACACTTTAATTCTCGTCATTTCATGCCCATCTTTAAGATTAACTGCAGTAATTTATTCTTGTCGAAAAACAGCGATCCAATTTGATTTTATTCATTTTCAAATTTCTTTTCCTCTTGCTTTCATGCTCATTACTTTTTATATGCATCTTCAAATTCAATCGTGTTGCGTAACGTTTCGTTTGAAAAAATATTCACATCGTCGCGCGCGCGTTGAACAAACGACGGAAACTTGCTGTTACTGGTTACAATGAAATCCTCTTAAATCGCTTCGAAGGCCTCGAAAGTAGGTGATCCAGCATTCTAGGAGCATATTTCTAAAACTTCGAAAACAATGAGTAAACTCGATGAAGGCAAATCAAGATTTAATCAAGGTGGGCTACACAGATTGGCGTTGAAAATCGTGCAACGTTCGATTAATGATCTTTCTTGCATCTCCCAGCTATAGTCACTTCATATGTAACCATCAAACAATTTCAATCGATGAGTAAGATTAGAGAGTCTCTTTAAGTAAGGCTCTTTAGGTAAGATAAATTGTTATCTACCACTTCTTAAGTCATCTTTATGCAACATCTCAACAATCAATCATTTAAGCATCTTACTAAAATTTTCCGCAAATATGTAAAAAATTTGATGTAATCAATTAACTACAATTATTATAAACATGTGCGTGTTAACATTAATATTTGAATTTAATTATAATTACTATATTTTTAGAAGACTATTTTTTTAATGTCTTTATATATACACACACACATATATATATATATATATATATATATATATATATATATATATATAATAAAACAAACAATAATACAAAAGGCCATGAAAAAATGTTTATAACGAAATAAATGATTTAATATAATTTAAATTTATAGAAAAATAATTACTAAAAGCAATCAGAATTTTTGACAAATGTTGTTTACTCTTTACTCATATTTATAATATCCTCTTAACTATTAAAATGAAACACAATGTAGAAAGTGCAAAACTGCAAAGTCACATTGCAACCAAGTAAAAAAAAAATTAATAATCAAACACGAAGAAAATCGATAATCTACTCGAAAGAATAAGTTCTTCTATATTAATTCATTGAGCCATAACTATTTTTTTAAAATCATGTTATCATTTAATTAGTACATTAATTTGTTTGAAATATTAATATAATATATAAATATTATAATTAGTATTTCGCAGGCCAACTTATTATCTACTTTCGCATTTTTTACATATATCATAGTAATTATTTAATTTATGAATAAAAGAAAAATATTCTCGACGATCACAGATTGTTTTAATACAATCTGTTCACAAGCGATTTACAGATGCACGAGACTTTCTTATGTTTATTTACATAGAGAAATCTCTGATAAAAGGCGAGAAGGGGCAATCTTAATTTCCAAGAGAATTCAAAGACTGAAGCGCATTCGCGCACAAAGAAGTTTGAGTTTGGAATAATAACTATGCCCGTCAGTTATCTCGTAATTCATCGGCGAATTCTTCTGGAACGATGTGACGCGTCAGATCAAAAACTGCACATTAGTTCTACGAATGCTTTGCTTTTGTATTCCGATTGCATATTCAGCATTTTAAAATACGTGCCCCTTAACATTAAACGTGATGTTTCTGAATAAATAGAACTTAAAACTCTGGATACATTCTGTGATAAATTTATGATATGTATAATTTTAGCTCTCACCATTCATTTAACATTAAATCGCACAATTTTGAATTTTATCTGATATTGTGAGTATTCAAAATATATTTAGATATATTCGTTATTTCGGATGTATCGTATACAACGATTTAAAATCAGACAGCTGTGTTTAGCATTAAACGTACAGTAAGAACACTCTCTTTATATGCACTCTAAATGTAGAATCAATGTTTGGTGACAAGCGTGCTTACACACACATGTAAATTACGGATGCTACATTTAAAAGATACACTTTTGTTGTATCATGCTTGCATCGTACTGCGCAAAGATGACCTTGCTTCAGCTTTAGAACTCCAACTTAAATCTCGATATCAAAAAAAATGTGAACAAATAGGTCTGCAAAAATGTGAGCAAAAAGGTCTGCAAAAATTGCAGCAGAAATTCCTGTCTTTAATTGGCAATTCTTTTATTTCTCTGTATGAAATTAGTGTGAATAAAAGTTATTTTTATTTTTAGTTACAATTATTTTTTTCTTTAATGTGTTAAATAGGTAAATTAAATAATATGTAAACATTAATGAAAAACTTTAACTTACAATCATTATCTTTTCAAACAATTAAAACACGGTATATACACATGTATAATTCGTTTCAAATTTTTCTATCATAAAGAAATTAAAAAGAAATGCATTTTTCATAGATATATAAAAAGTGAAAATTTTCTTGAACAAGTTTCAAATATCAAATGCGATTTTTTTCAAAAATTCCTTAAAAAATCTAATTTTAAAAACACACTAATTTATTATTGCAAAATATTCACAGTGATTAATACAATAGATCAATTATATTATATACATGAATAATTAGTGTCATGATAAAACAAAATATTGATACAACACACTACATCTTCTCATTTATTCTAATGAGATCATGTGTAAAATATCAGCTTCATAAGAGAAGCTTCTTCTTTTTTATCAAAAAAAGAAAAAAAAGAAATGATGAGGCCGTAAGTTTAAAAACGTCTCTCAGAAAGCTGAGGCCGGAAGTAAAATAAAGGAAAACATCGCGAATGTAGACGTCGGGGATGCCACGTGAAGCTGTGGCTATTTTCTACAAGAGGGCCAAGCTCTTTCTTCAGTAAACTCATCGCTTTCCCGCCCTCTCTTCTGTCACGACCCTTTCGATTACTACGAAGCTGCTTACCTCACGCTATAGGATCTTCCCGGTTTGGAGGTCATTGCACTGCGGCGGGTGGTTGTGGCGGGATGGTCGGTGGCGGCGAATCGATTTTCCATGACGGCGACGTGATGTCGCTCGTTGGAAAATGTCTCTCTCCTCGTTTTTCTCCTCGCTGCGTCTATCGTTGCTTCTCACGTGATTACAACAAGAATTTCGCTACAAGACCGAAGGAAGCATCCTCTTCAAGATGCAGGTCGATCGATACTTCGCAAATATCTCTACAGTCACGTCTTCGAGCTTGCACCCTTTAAATTGCACTTTGTAGCCCATGCACGTAATCTCTTCAAGTTGACTCGAAGTTATCTTTAAGATATCTTATGGAAAAGAAATTTAGAAATGTTGACATCGACGGCATTATCCTGATCTCAGCAAATACATACGGCGTGTGAATCTTTTGATGCAAATCACAATTTATCATTGAATGATCCGGAACTAAAAATAAGAGAGGAACGAGTCTCTTCCTAAAATCAGTAATTTTTCGTGTCACGAAGAATCGTAAGGTGAATTCATAAAGTGTCCTACCAATGCCGGCTTGATATACGTAAACAGTTTTCACAGTAGTAATCAATGTCACGGTAATTGTGGTGCTTCTATTTGTATGAGACGTTATAGTTGGCTGATGTTCATTCAAGCGTGTTTATTTGTACTTCTTTCTCATAGTTTTTCAATGGCTCTTTCATCTTCTTTTTGCTTTAGGTTTGTATCGCGGTTGTTACGGTTCCACTTCGTGATTCCAAAAAAAATTCTGAAGCGACTGATCTATACAAAATCTTTACTATACTGTATATCTCAATTGTTTAACTTGCAGATAAAAGGATTCACGTGACTGTGATGAATCGGTCGGTTCCGATCTCTTCAACAATTGTCGCGGTCTTGTTAAAAATTCTTTATACCCTGAAAACACCTTTGTTTTCCAAGTTCGCAATGAGCTTTAGATCCTCATATAAATGCGTAAAATCTTCGGTTATTATATCTTCGAGGCTATTATATCGTTGACAATAAACAAGATTTAATGGAATTGCAAAAGTAAAATTATTAAAGATTTCCGCAAAAACTTTCAATCAACAATTACAATACACGTCCTCGTGTAAAACAGTTAATATAATTGTGTATAAATCACATATACTGTAAACACGTAACTTTTTCATAGTATAAAAATTATTCTTTGCACCATACAGTAAGGTTTTAATATTAAACACTCCACGATAAACATTCCGAAATTAATTGTTACGTTTCATTTACGTGATTATAACTTCTTCAGCATCCATGGACAGAATGAAGTATGAACAGGCTCATTCCGATGTCGAGGGGAGAAATTCGTAGTGCCAAGGGGTGACTCTCATATGCCATGCGGTAGCGTCGCATTCGTTACTGCAATTCAATGCAACCACCGTGGCTACACTACGTGGCTTGCTTCTATCGACCGTATCGCACTGCGACGAGGAATCGGACTGGTCGCCGAGCCGCGTGCCGCGCAGGTTTCATAAGTACTTGCGCGCGCGCACGCTCAAGCACAGGTGGGGCTGAATTAGATGCTAGTAAATAATGTTATTTTTCATTTAACATTTTTCCTTCAAGATCTTTTTCCGTGTTAATTTTTAAAATATAAATGATAATTAAATTTTCTTTCTTTAATAGAAAAATATAGGAGATAAGACATACACACACACACACACACACACACACACACACAGAAATATTTGTATAATTTGTATAATTAGTAAATACTTATAAATGCACAATACTTTAATAAATTTATTAAAAAAATAATTTTGAAAGAATAAAATGATAAAATATAAATTAATTCCTAAAGACTCCTTAATGATACAAAATGATATTTATAAAAAATTATTACAATTTAGTATTCTTTATTAATAAACACATCTATAAACTTTTGAAATATTCGCATTAAATTTTATCTGTATTAAATATTATAACAAAATAATAAATTTCAAAAACACTATTTCTGCGGTGTGTTTAGAATTATTGCAATAATTTTATCTTTATTTTTTCCGACAAAATTAACGAATTAAATCTGAATTTTTAATATGCATTTTGAAATGTTTTTAAAATACTAATAATAACTAAATCTAATAATATTTCATCAATATCTTTTTTCAAAAATAAAATAGACGAATTAAATTTAAACAAAGCTCTGACAATTTTAACAGACCATTCTTATTATCTTACATAATTTGCAATGTCATCCTTTCATCGTACATTCCTCCAGTCTGCACATGCAGTCTTATCGCCGGATCCGTAACATCAAGCTCATTGAGGGCTGACCAATTAAGAGTCGCACGCAACGGATCATTGCCCGGACCTCGTCGGGCAGATATTTTATCTATCTCAATCGATTTCCGTTTTAATCCACTCTCACGAGACTACGAGTTGTATACAGCTCGTTTTACGACTATTAATTACGAACAGAGGAATAGTCCGAATCGTTCCAATGAGAAACAATTATAATGCACGCAATAACAATTAATGTCTGCATCCTCCTCGTATTAAGATTTGTGGACATTAGTATGGCAATATTTAATTACGATCCGTGGCGATACATAAACGCTTATTACTATTAGGTAAGGAGAGAGATCACACTAAATGAATGTCACGTTATAATTGCATCATGATCATCAGAAATCTGAAATCCGTCACATTGCATTTAAAACATGAAATCATTACAAAAATTAATTGCAATTTCTGTAATGTATTTATTAATTTTCACTCACAGGAATTCTTACTTTTGCGCAAACATTAATATTTACATTGCTCCCCCCTTTTTTCTAAAGTAAATACTTTAAACAACAAAAACAATTATAATCGATTTTTATTTAAAATAACATTTGATTCTTAATCGATTTCTTTTGTATCTTTTTATAACAATAACAAAGAAAAAAAAACAAAAAGAAGATTATATAATAATTATTCCTCTGTTAATTCTTAATACTAATAAATATAGACATTTAAATTTTTCTTTTATATATTCAAATTCTTATATCTCAGATATTATAATAAATAAGAATGAAAAATCCGCTGAACGGAGAAGCACGATTCAATATACATGAATTATAACTCACATAAATTTCCATGTCGAGTTGTTGCAATATATGCGAGCTTGAAGTCTACGGAAAAGCATGATACATGTTTGCTCGTGCGGCAGGACCTGTCGCAAATAATCCTGACAATATATAGGCGACGATTTTGCGGGCCGAGTATTCTAAATCGCGTGCAATGGACGACGCGACGGTATGCGCCGAAAACAGCGTTGCCGACACGAAATTATGTGGAATGTTTCACGAATGAATTTCTAAGACCCCGAAGAGATCTCTCCCTCTAACTAGCGGCTTGTGGCGTCAAGTTATTCCAGCTCAAGGGAACAGGGCACGTCGCATAGAGAACTCACAACATGTGCAAGTTGTCGAGAAAGGTTGGTTAACGGTACGTATAAATTGCTTCGAAAGATAATACTTACACAATGGGTTTACTATTTAATTGAAAATATTTGTATAAATATTTTTATAAATAATTAAAAACTAGAAATGAGGAAGAGAGTTATATAAGTGAAACTTTACAAAATAAGATTTTTATGTAATTTTATATAATTTTATTTAATTTATGTCAATATTTTATCCATCCATATTTAAATGCTAAGAAGTTACAATTTCTGATTTATAATTTTGTAAAAATAAATCATGTATTGGTAAAATTGAGATTTTATAAAATAATGGTGTCGTGTGCAATTAAAATATATGTAGCTTCATTTAGATAAAAAAATTATCTTTTCTTTACTTAATTATTCTTTAATTATTTATTTAATCATTTAATTAAAGAATAATTAAATGATTTAAATAAATAACATTGAAAACTAATAAAATAATTGAATAAATTAATTTTTTAATTTAGCATTATTGTACGATAGAGTCAAATAAAATTATCCTTATCTTATCAAAAAATAGAGAGGGTTAAACTTTCATAGTAAACAAACTTGAGACTGATGATATGCAGTTCTATATACATATGTTATGAATTAAATTTATGAGAGTTTGGAATATTTGGACGTCAGTTTTCTTCATATGCAATGACGATAAGTTTCCTGTATTGGTTGCGAAGCAAGTGAAGTGCCTACCTTGTGATCATTATAAATTACGCGTAATGATACTAAACTGAAAACGGCACACTCGAGCTGAAACTGTGCGGAATGTTGTCACAGATTGCTAAGAGTATTTCCTTGAATTATAGCGGCAGTATTCCCTTTAGCCATTTCTTGTAAAGCTAATTGAATTTTAACATACCTATATTCTTCATTTATTGTTAGAATTACTTCTTCTCGCGTGCTACACGTGAATAAACTTAGATCAATCTTAATAAATCATATTATATTCTCACACATTCTTTCGCATTTTTTATGAAGAAAATTTATAGAAAATTTTATAGAAAATTTACTATATAGAATTATGATTTCTATAAACAGTGCCCACCGTCATTCTTTGTTATACGTTTATTGATCGGTCGGTTTCTATGACAATTATGAGCGAAATATATTCCTGTTCGAATTTTTTTTTCATATAAAAATTCATTCATTGTATACGTTTTAGTTTTATTTATTTTTTTTTTTTTTGAAGAACATATTGTTTGAATATTAAAAAATTTTTATTAACTCAAGTAATTTATTTTAATGTTAATTATAAATACTTTTGCTTCATGAATTCTAAAGCCATTATTTAAAAAATTGTTAACATTTTCCTCTCTCTAAAAATAATATGTCTTTTTGCAAGAATTATTGTATAATATCTTTATATATATATATATA
>NW_017259323.1:1667069-1667943 GCF_001594045.1 Atta colombica
CATGCTTCTGAAATGAGTGGTCAGCGGCGCTAGTAAGTTAAACGACAGCGACGTAATTTAAGCGCCACATAAATCCACAAATGTTGCTGGTCGGTGGTCAAAGATGAAGTCGCGAGACTAAGTTTCGCATTGCATTCCGTAAGCGGGATTCCAGAGAGCGGCGTGTAGTGCGAGAGTCACGCATGCACATACATTCCCTGGGGAACCACAAAGAAAGTTGCGTGGAATGTCGAGAGAGTCGCAGACACGTAAATCGCTCTACGCTCTCTCGTACATATAGGTGTGTACACCCGCGTGTAAATATAGAACACCGTCCCGAAATATGTCTTTCAGTCCGCACTTAAAATCGTCGCTTCCGCCGGCGATCCGTCAGAGTTCCCGCTACCCTAAGGGCCATATTGAATTGCCACCACCATGATTTTTAAAAGTGTTGCGGCAGTATAGATCAATCATTTTATAAGCAGTTGGAAGAGAAAAAATTTTTGAAGAAAAATGTTTCAAGAAACGCATTTTGAAAATGTGATAATTTATAAGTACGTTTTCTCCTTTCACTTCTTTTTTGCGTTAATCACGCGAATGCAAAAAAGTACGCGCTGATTATAATTTTAATTATTAAAACAAGTTAAAGAAACATGCTTTATGACAACATACGAGGCATTATACTTTAGAATTTTATTTTATTAATAATTGCATGAAGACAGAATTTTTGATAGTTTAATGTAGTTTAGAGATTAACAAAATTTAAATAAATAAGATGTACATATATTTATATATATATTTATATATATGTTATACATATATATGTGTGTGTGTGTGTGTGTGTGTGTGTGTGTGTGTGTGTGTGTGTGTGTGTGTGTGTGTGTGTGTGTGTGTG
>NW_017259323.1:1668043-1673275 GCF_001594045.1 Atta colombica
GTGTGTGTGTGTGTGTGTGTGTGTGTGTGTGTGTGTATGGACATTTTACATATAAATATATATCAATTATTTGTTGTTTTGTACAGTTTATTATTATTTTATAAATAATTGTATATTAAAGTATGCTAAATTGTATATTAAAGTATAGAAAAGAAAGAAAGGAATTTTTTGTTCGATTACTATTATCAATCTAATTTGGTGATTTTTCTTCTTTCTCTTCTCTTACATTATTAGAAGAAAGATAATTTCATTCAATATAATAAACAATTTAATTCAATATAATTTGATAAACTAATAATTTTTAATATATAAAATCCGAACAGATTTTAATTCTCTCTGGATCGTTTTCACTATAAAATTATTCGATAGCTTTCGTCGAATCAAGAAAATTTCTTAAAGAAACTCATAGAACAAGAAAAGGTGTATCGATCCGTGCAATCGTTCGGGCGTGAAACCAGCAAAGTCATCGGATAGGTAGATCAGATTCTCGATCGAGCAAAGCCACGCGAAGGAAGGCTACAAGATTAACGGTGCATGAGCCATTGATTTCGAATTTATTCCGTTTGTATTCTGACAGACCCGTCTGTCGTAAACAGGTCATTCACTGTCACTGAAGTATATATTAATAGTAGTAAATTTCATATAATATGCTTTTTTATTATTCTTTAGCATGCAATGACTAGCATTTCTTAACTGAATGAAAAAGCAATATATTTATATCTTAACTTTTTCATTTTTGTTTCTATGAGCAAAAAAAGATATTTGAAATTTGAGTTCAAAACAATAGAGTAATGATATAAATTCTTCTTTTATTCTTCAAAAAAAATTTAAACAAGATGATGCATAGATAAGTGTGACCTATTCTATTGCAGTCTATTAGACGTCAACCTTCAATTATTTACGACGTTTGTATGATGTGATACGACGATCACGAAAGGTTTTGAACACGGATCTTGAAAAGGTGAACAGGCTTTCGCATTTACATTGTTACTCGAAAGGATGATCAAGAGAATATAACGCGAGAGTTCCTCATTTCTTCATCGATTCATGCCAATGTGAAAGGTGTGGTCAGCTAAATAAATGACTTTTTACCTTGTATTAAGGTTAATCGGACGAGAATTACCTTTCGCCTTTATCAAAGAATATGTAGCAAAAGAGTTATATGAAATGCTAGCAATAAGTACTGTAATTAAGATCACAGATATTAAAATCACAGAAGAAATTATATTTACAGGATTGTGTATATTGGAATAAAAGTATTATACATAAAAGGTTAAAGTTATTAATAATTAAAAAGTTGAAAAGTTAAAAAAAAGAGTGAAGTTACTTATAGATAAAAAATAAAATATAAATTCGTCAATCGGCATATATACATATTAAATTTACGTTTCTTAACTTTTTATTATTATTATATCATTTATTACACGTTATTTATCATTATTATTAATAAATAATTATATAAAAAATATTTCAGCAATTATCAAAAACTAGATTTGTGGCGATTGTATATGTGACTTCAATGAAATTTTATAATTTTACTTAGATTAATTATTATTTATTTGAATAATTAAATAATTGACAAAACACGCATCATCTTATAATATAAAATTAGCGCAAAAATCTTTGGACCGTTAATTAGAAGTTAATCCGTTATTCAATTATATAAACATGAAATTTCGGAAATTTAATCTGATTAAGTCAATAATAAACTATAATATTGATGTTCCAAACATACACGTTAATTACACAAATTTGATGTGCGAAAAGAAAATTAATCTCTCCAATTACGATAATTGCCAATATTTCTTCCTTCATATATACCATTAGTTCACTAGCACAATTAAGAATTGAAAGCAAGTTCAGCTAGCGGCCGTCACGCATAGCGGACCTTATAACAATCGGAAGAGTGCCTATATACAGTTCGTGCATCGAAGGTCAATTGAATGCGACCTGGCGCTACAACACGTTGGCGGTCAATAATTGTAATCCGTGGGATTAGCTGCAGCTGCTGTGTTCAACATGCAGTTATCCCGTTTCTGGGAACGTACATTGTAAACATGCATTCGAATGTATATCATAAGAATAGATGTATCTGATTTCTTATTAAAGATACGCGCGAGGTTTTTCCTTAATCATTAATAATAGTATACACACTTATCATTTGCCATATGACGGAATTTAATTTTCATTTGATATCAACTGTACATATGCTATTGTTTAGAATCTAAACTGCGTTTGAGAATATAAACCACAAGAAATATATCTTTTTCTAGTTAGAAAAAAATTTTATATTTGTTAATAACTTTCGAATAATCATAGATAAATATGGAGCAAAAAACATTGAAGTAAATTGTATTAATTTTTTATATAAAAAAATATATAATCGTATATAATATACCTTCGACCTCAACCTGTCGGCTTGTGCTTTAATCGATTCGCGTATCATTATAATCAGGTTTTATTTTTCTGTCGAGCTATTGCGACATCTTTATAAGTTGAAACATCGTTATTATTGTAACAGTCGGTCATCAAGATAAAGCGACTCGTATTAGATACACGGAACGGATTCTAATCCCATTTATAAAGCACATTGCGCCACAAAGGAAGGTGCACTGCCAATGGTGTAACTTTCTAACCCAGAAAGCGAGAGTGCACCTGTACCTACGGTTTCACTTATTAATTTTTGTGAAAAGATAATTTAAAAATTATCATGCGATCACGACAGAAATTTTGATTAACTCACAATTGTTTCATAAATCTGTCAATGTTGATGCCCGATTATTGATTAGTGAGAGAGAAAATTTATATAGATTCCATTTCTCGAAACAAAGAAGAAAAGATCAAAGAGAGAATATAAATTACTATATTGTTTGAGAAATCCTTAACAGTGAGAAGGAGAAAGTTTCTTTAGCTAGCCAAAAAAATTAACAGTGTATATGCAAGAATATTTCTCAAACGATTAATGACTGCTTCCTCGATGATACGCTGACGCAGTGTGTTATCAGTAAAAATTATGAATTGTTACATACAAAATTTTATAAATATTCGTTCTTTTTTTCACAAAAAGTTATATTTAATATTTTTAAACTTATATCCATTATCTATTAGATAAATAATATCTATCTTCTTATTAAATAAATCGTATTGATTAAACGGATTACATGAAATAAAATGTAATGTCACGTAATTAACATTATAATTGAAAAATAAAATTTAAAAAAGTACAGTTTTCTTAATATTCTTGAAGCAACTTATAAAGTGTCCAACTTATTCACACTTTATATTTCTCAGTTATTTTAAACTATTAACGAATTTTGGAATCATTTTCTTGAGATCATCGCGCAAAAACTATCGCAATGAGGCAATCTTTAATCTGATGATGCATTGCCGCACTACGCCGAGAATCTGTCTTCTGTAATTACATGCCGCCGATGGAGCCGCGACGAAAGATATTATCAAAATGCATAAATCGTTTTGCACTCTCATGCACATTGAATTTCGATTACAAATACGCAATGACTGGAAGTGACTAAGTTGAATCTCGCAATGATCTCTCATAGCTTCTGCAGTAACAACACAGTACTCTTGACATAAACGACGTAACAATACATTACATTGCAATTACAAAAGCGATCTCGGATATTTTTGCTGTGATTATATAACATTGGTCTGCAAATCGTTTTACAGAAAAACGTTGCATTTTTTAAATAATTGTGATAATATAATTACGATTAGTATAACCATTTTAAAGAAACAAAATGCTCTAAACAATATATTTTAGATAAAAGTATATATACATAAAAATTTCGTATATGGAACGTATAATTTATTAATAACTTTTCATCAGACATAGTATCTAAACATTTTCATAAATATTTCAATTTTCGATGTTGAAATAAATTACTCTAAAAGCTATCTTTACAAGAACATCAATCGCAATATTAAATGTCCTATTAAAACAGGAATATGTATACATCTTTTTAAAATTTCTGGATTCTTTGACCTTTCTTTACATTTTTGTTTCTCAAGTTTCTCAAGCACGCAGTGGAAATGCAATTCAACGGGATTTTATACCCGTTAGGAAATTCCACTCTAACTTCCGTTTTCCACATCAAATTTTACCACAAGCTACTCGAGAAAATTTACGTAGGAAGTTCGCTACGTTGAGTATTAATCTTAAAAGATTCCATGCTTGGGTGAAATTATGATTAGCGGCCTTGTGCTTGCGTGTACGTTAAATATGTCAACTACTTCGTGATTTTCCCCTTGCATATTTAATTTCACAGTCGCTTCATCTCAACCTGTTGCACTTGAAGAGAGTGAGATCATTGAAGATGACACTGAACTGGTTTAGTAGCATTATTTGCATTGACAAGACACAATTAAATATAGGAAAGCAGATATGTTATCTAAAATATGTCAACCAAATTAAAAATGTGCTATCTATAAATGTATCAAAAAGAATATCACAACTTCAAAATTATAATTATAACAGAATATAATTTTCCTTTCAAATGCCTTCAAAATATAAAAGAAAAATGTCTTTAATTTCATGATTCTCAATATCAGAATATTGTAAGGAATCCGCTTTCACGTAGTCTTGTGTGGTAACTTGACAAAGAAAAAATTTTCTGAGAATTACAAAAAACTAATTCATCATCAATCTTCTACATTATACTAAAAAAATGTTTAATTACAATTCATAAATATCCGATAGATAAATTGTCAAATGCGATTATTGATATTCCGTGGTGATAAAGACAATGACCTGTTTAACGGACGATAACAGAATTGGTGTCAATATCACAATGTCAAGTCACCATAGACGAATGTCGAATACAAATAATCACTAATACTATCAACACAATATCATGATCGTTTTTTCTTCATTGCGTATATTTAAAATGCCTACATTGAATCCGATTATTGTACTAAACAAGAATAATTTTAAATTAAATTTTATTTTATATTAAATATGCTTAATAGAAATAAATGTGTACTCAGATTGAGAGTTGGCTTCGAAAATGTACTTTCCAAACGACAATATCAATCGTTTTTATATAGCTTCAAATGAGTTTTTTTTTTATATTAAGATTAAGATAGATATAGATAGATATAGGTTGTGAACAAAACATAATGTTTCATGTTTCTTTTTCGTTGCAATTTATCTTAAAAGCATTTAAATTAATAATCAAAATTAAAATAATCAATCTTTGAGAACTTCAAATACTT
>NW_017259323.1:1673375-1676264 GCF_001594045.1 Atta colombica
TCGTGAATAAATCAGATAAGTTTGTTGCCAAGCCTCGATAAATAGTATTATTTTTGCAAAAAAATGTCACAGAAACATAACTGTCTTCGAAAAAATAATAACGAAAAAATCTTTATGCGTTTTTGTTTTCCTGTAAGACATCGCGAACCAAGAACCGGTTTCTTATCGCAAGTGTTTCATGACACACACACACACACACACACACACACACACACACACACAATGAAAATACTATATATAGTGTTTTAGTATTTAAGTATAGTTGTTTATTACATCCATTAACAGATGTGATGGATTTTTGAATGGAAAACCGCGGAAAGAGAAAAATAATAAGTTCCTTGTTATCCGTTTTTTTCTACTACATATTCTCATATTAGAAAAAGAAAAAAAATCTAGAAAAACGATATTTCTGTAACTTTTCAGCTTCTCAATGTTCAGTATTACTTACAATTAGCAATCAGTAATATTTTGTCTAGTGTTTCTTTGCTTAAATAGCGTGTATGTTTGTACATGTTATCGTATGTACGACGTTGTAGATGATTACGAAACAGGAAAATTGCATTTATAAACGGCACAATGCTAAGCTCTCAAGATATCGTCATCATTAATGTTTTAAAGAAAAATATTTGTGATTGATTGCAAATAAAATCTCGATGTATGTATATAGATCTCTCAGATACGATATTAACATTAATTTTTAGCTATAATTCTTTTAACATTAAAATATAAAAATATATATGCTTATGATATACTTGATTCTAATTATGATATATCCAGAATGACATACTAACAATACGTATGACATACTCAAACATTTTTTCAAAGGTTAACATTTCTATTTCTAATTTTGAAAATTAGTTAATCTACCTAATAAATTTGAACACGTTAGAATTTTTTTTTATTTTTTCTTTGATGTAGAGAACAGCATTAATGGTTTTTAATAATAACAAAAAGTTTATACTGGACATATCAGACTTGTCGTATATTTTGTTAAATGTTCTAATATGAAATATCTTTTTTTCTTTAAATTTAAAGTATATATAAAGAATGCTTTTGTGACTATAAAATTTATTAAATAAATTTTTGAGATAATAAACTTATTTATTGTTAATCGAATGCATAAAATCGATTAAAGATTTAATTATACAGTTTACTTCTTTTCAAATTATTAAGCTTAAACTTAGTTTGCAATTAGTGACGAAAAGTCTTTAGAATAATAATAAAAATATTTATAGTTTTTTTAAATAAAAAATGTTTTTATCTTACAATTAAAGATAGTCAAATAATGTATAAATAATCAAGCTATGTAAAATATATTTATGTATTACTTGCTTGTAATTGTTATAATTTTATAAATAATGTAATCTATAAAAAATATAATTCATGTAATTCCTGGAAAATTTTAAAGATTAATACATAATTTTATGTAAATCTTAATGCTTATTTATTATGTCTTTTGTTATAATATAATATTTATTACCTTTTGCCATATTTCAGAAATAAAAATGATTAGCATGAAGATTATATTTCAAATAATCACCAAGATCTTCAAAGAGCTCAACGTGAGAAATAAAACAATAACAATCAAAGAGAATGTCTTATGGGATTATGTCGGAATAAGAGTGAGTTCAAGTAACTGTGCGATTCTTTAAAGCCAAAACGATATAGAGATATTCGCCAGAAATTTAGGGAGAGCACGATAATGAACCACACCGGAACTCTCGAGTATGTGCATGGCGACCTAGTTATATCACGGTGATACTATGACCTGCCAACCGGGTCAGCGAGTGTATAATGAATCGTTGCATTTTATTTGCTATCTTCTTGACTCAATATATATCAAGATATCACGCACTGTAATACTGATTGATAAGCTTGATTTAATCTTAAATGACCATATATACATCATAATTATATTAAAAAAATATAGATCCTATACTAATTTCGTCTTTACCAAAATTTTTAATTTTTCAGTAATTGTTATTTTTATTCTAAATTTGTTATTGTGTGTATATGTGTATATGTGTGCGTAGATTTATTTTCTTTGTTCTACCATATGCAAAATTAAATAAATTGCACGTTGCAATTCAAAAATATAAAGTATTGACTATATATCAATTATATTTCTATAATTTTAATGTGTTCGTGCGCGCGCACGTGTGTGTGTAGAATTAATTATACAATGTAGTAATTTCATATATATATATTTAAATTTTCTTTTTTCTTTACTCTTTTTATAAATTTTATAATTATGTTACAAACATTCAAACTTTTCTGTTTAACAAAATTCATTTTGTTTAAAACAATAAACTTTTAATTATTTACAAAACACTATCATATTGATCGACATTCAAATAATTTTTCTATCGCTCTAATGTAATATTGTGTATGTCACTCACCTTTGTCTTGTCACATGATATTGATTATCACATCTCACTTAAATTTATCTTTATAAAGTTATAAGAACAACTTGATCACGACGTATATTAAACGATCTCGGCGCGAAGGAACTGACGACGTATCGCGGGTCGCCTGCTCTAGAAAAAAGTTCGGAAGCACGAACGCTTCCGGCAGCGTGTTCTCGTTATCAGTGAAAGTCGTCCGTATCCATGTTATAAATGTGCATCTAAACGGTATAAATCCTTTCGATGTCGAAGAAGCAAACTGACGGCTTTTCATTTCTGCTGGTCATAATTTTCTTTTCGGGAATACACTTATCTTATAAAGCGATAATTCTACAACAATACCTTAAAAGCTGATCTTTTATTATAAAACCGCAATGCGCTTTTTAAATGTCATAAAATTAGGCAGATAAATTTCTTAAATGTTAAGTATATATAATTCTATAGTATCTTTCTTATCAGAATATATATATATATATATATATAT
>NW_017259323.1:1676364-1682147 GCF_001594045.1 Atta colombica
GAACTCCTAAAAACTATTATGCATAAGTCATAAAATAAATGCCTAATAAATTTCCATAATGACAGTTTAAGTTAATTTTTGATAGCATTTAATTCATATACCTTATTATTAATATCTTTATGACACATATGTTTGGTAGAGAGACACTATCTTATCATAATTATCGCACGCCTTTATCAATTTACAAGAATGTACAAGATTAAATTAATGCGAAAAATTCAAATTATTTATTATCAATCAAGCAATAGATCAGTTATTACTCACTCGAGCGTCAATTCTTTTAGTTCCTTTTAGTTCCTTAGAAACATCAGACAAGCTATCGAATGTTTGATTGATAAAAACGTGTGTAAATGCAAACAAGTTCTGAAACAAAAAAAATCAAACATTCATCATTGCCATTAATGATCTCTAAAAGCATAGTATGTAACTAACATAGTATATAACATAGTATATTACAATAATAAAATTATATAATAATTGTTAATGTTTATTAAATTATAAATGTTGTTTTATTAATAAAAGTTGTAATTTTGAAATATAAAATTTTAAATTGATAAAGTTACACATAGTAATTACAATTATATTCATAACGTAATGTTATAACAATTTTAATATAATTACAATGTTGTTCAATATAAATAATCGAGTTTATTCTATGACTTATCAAATATTTTAATTATACAATGTTCTTTTTGATAGTTTTAATTAAATACGCCAACGTTCACCAACCTCAAATAACTCACAAAGTGCCATAACTACTGACTAATTTTAGCTCTTACATAATACGGATTTAAGAACTCAAACAAGTTTAATTGATTTTGTTATCATTCTTTAAGGGATTGAATTCGTAAAAGGGCATTTTGATTGTGCAATTTATTCTCTCTCTCTCTCTCTCTCTCTCTCTCTCTCTCTCTCTCTCTCTCTCTTTCTCTCTCTCTCATGAAAATTAGTTATAAAAATTATTATAATCTTTCTCAACAAATACAAAATCAGTTATTCTAAAAGCAAAATTTATATATGAAATATCAACTAAATTTATTATAAACAATATTATAAATTAATGTTTAAACTTCACTACAGAAATGTGCAAATTTTCAGACAGTCATAGTGATATACCAATATTTATAATGTTTAGATTAAAGTTAAATGTAAATAAAATTAATAATAAGAAAAGTATTTTTGAAAGACTTTTTGAAAGACCAACTCATTTTTTTCTTAACAAAAAAATGTGAAATGAATCTATGCATCAAAAAGAAACTTAAATAAAATACACCTTAAATTTAATAAATTTCAAGTTTACTTTTTGTCTATAAAGTGAATCACATATATTTCTGGTATTTTTAAAATAAAACTTAAATAAAAATATAATCTTAATAAATTTTAATGAATCTATATAAAAGAATTAAATTTAAAAAAGATTTCATATTTAATTAAATTTTCATAGAAATTATTTCTATTTAATACTTTATTATTATTTTTATCTATATTTTTCATTATTTTCTTAATAATAAATTTTTAACAAACTTTGTTTTTTGAAGATATTATGAAGCGTAATAATTTATATAAACTACACAACATGTGATAAATATATGCAATATAGGTCACATGCAAGAAAAATTATGACTGCCCCTTACAAATCATTAAGACAACGTTACTATTAATAGTATTAATGACTGTCCGTGATATAACACAACTCTGAGTTTTCTAGAATATATACGAGCCACTCCCATCTTCTACAATTAAGTAAAGTGCCCTATAGTTTGTTATAACTTTCATGAGTTCATTACATGAATTCGTTACACACAGTGTGTAACAATATTATGTGATGATCTGTGATTATCTGATCATGATAATCATAGCATTGATGGTCTTTTTTAACTGATTGATTTAAGAGTAAACAAAATACATAAATTAATACAATCAATTAATGCCTATTCAAGCCAGCATATAGGATGACAATATGAAGATTGATTTATTTAAATTATTATAATTATTAATAATTATAATTGCAAACAGGATCGAAACATTTTGGATTCTTATCAAAATAATACATAAGTAAAACACAACAAACAAATTTTAAATAACTAGTCTATTCCTACTTAAAAATTAAAAATTTAAATACTGTAATATTCAATAAAATATTTCCAATAAAATATATTAAAAATGTTTTTAAAAAAAATGCATGAATTCTTAAGAAATTAATATTTTGAATGTAAATCAAAATTAATGAATTTGTTATTAATTCGATCTAAAATATAATCTATAATGTTTAAATTATTTTTAATATTATAGATTATATTTTTTACAGCGCGCCTTAAATATTTAATTTAATTCTTCTTGAGATTATTAATATTTATTAATCTAATTATATTTAAATTTTTAATGAAATTTTTATATTTGATATTTTAATTTCACATTTTAATGTTATGCAATTTATTATATTAATTTATTTTAGTGAATAAATTTACGTTTTTTATGTATATGATTTTATTGATATATTCTCATTTTAATTTATTCGCCTCTGTACGATACAAATTTAATAACAAATTTAATAACAAATTGTTACAAAATATTATAAATTTAATTATATATTACGAATATATTACAAATTTGCTTAATAAATCTACACTTATCACTTTAATTTAACAAAATGTAATATTCTGCAAATTACTTATTTTATTAAAGTCGCCATTTCACAACAAATCAATTGAAATCAATTGGTTTTTAACAAACGTAATATTTACTTACTTCTGTTATCTTAAAAGAATAACACCACCGATGTTCGTTAGCACAAACGATTTCGCTGACAATGAGTAAAAGACAAGTTGACTCATGTATTAAAGTGCCATACTGTCACACTGCTTACATTATATGAACAGAATACTGTTCAAACGTTTATACATATAGTACTGACACAAACTGATAAGATTTTCCAACGTATCTGATATAGTAATTTTTATAATTAGTAGTACGTGTACACAAAATTTCTTGTAATTGTATTAAAATTTATAAGTTAGTTAATTATAAATTTAAGATTCAAGAATCACAAAATATTCATTATTTCTTCTAATTTATTTATTAATTAATTTTTAATAAATCGTGGTGTATTCATAATAATAATGTAAAAACTAAACATTTTCAAAAAATAAAGAAAATAATTAATCGTCTTTAATTAAAAAATTAATCCAACTTTGAATGTAATTAATTTTGGTAATAATTAAAATATGTCGTAAAATTATAGTTATAAAATTGTAACATTTATTATTCATTTTTCAAATAATACAAAACGAAATGTTAAAGATACAGTTAAAAAAAACATTTATTATTTTGATTTAACAAATTTAACAAATAAGCAAGACTTTTTAATGTTTCAAAATGCTTTTAAAAAAAAAATTAGTTTGATAATAATTTTTTATGCAAAAATATCAAATTTTCATTGTTTTTTATATTTACATATTATGTATATGCATATTTTCTTTCTCCCCCCTCTCCCCCCTCTTTTTCTTCTCCTTTCTACCTTCCCTCCCACCCTCTCTCTCTCCCTCCCTATCTCTCTCTCTCTCTCTCTCTCTCTCTCTCTCTCTCTCTCTCTCTCTCTCTATATTCTTAATCCATAATTTGTGAATGAAATATACAAACACGCAGCATAATGTTATAATTTTATTGGCAAAATGTAGCTTCATTCATAATTTGTAGGAGGACTCGCACCATTTTCAACGTTATATCTGCTATGATTTTATCGACAGTGTCGAAATATGGATGTATAAGCTACGTAGCAAAAAGAAATCTGAGAGAGGATGTGAGGACTTTTTTATCGCAATATGTCACAGCGTATTATTGCCCTCTGAAGAAGTGAATGTAAACTACACAATAATATCCACGTTTATAGTGCTAGATGAAAATAAATTGTTGAAATTGCTAAAATAACTAAAATCTATCAAATTAATAAAGAGATTCAGGTTTCTCTCCGTTTGTATTCATAATCAGAGCTTATATTATTTAAGATCGTTTTAATCTTAAGATGTTACGAACCAATAAGAAAGCACGTATTAACATCTTAAGACATTACGTTATATTAAGATGGTCTTGAAATAAGAACCGACTATGAATATCGGCCTTAATCCTGAACGATGAGAGATAAGCGACATCCAATAAGAATCCTCTTTGTATAAGTACATACAAAAAAGCAGAACTTTTACGATTCAAAGCCGATATGTAATGTAAGAAATTAATTTGTTAATATCTTTAAAATATCTAATTTTAATTATATTTGTTGCAGCAATACTGCTGAAAATTCTGTGCTATATGGATCTTTACGTTTTTATTTAATAATCGTTTAATGATACAACATTTATTAAACGAAAATTTTCAATTTCGCATCTCCTACTGTAAAAATAAAAATTGTTGAATTTTAAGAAACTCGAAATTGAATATTCAAATAAGTTAATTTAGCGAATTTTGTCTTATAATGTGTGACTGCATAAAAATGAAATTACAATCTATGTTTTTTATGCAGATTTTCAGTCCGTTTTTACGAAATAATTAGTAGTAAATTACTATGTAAATATAAAGTTTTTATAATTATTAGCAAAAAATTATAGAGACTTTGAATATACTTTAAACTTTTCCAATTATCATTAAAGTTTAATTAAGCAAAAACGAGCTAGAGGCCCTCCGCCATCGATTTTGGCGATTCTCTTTTCTTTGTAAGTATACTCACACGTAAAAAAAACGAATTTTTAATAAATTTAGTAATTTGTTTTTACAGGTAAATATATTTTAAATTTATATTTTATTTTTATGTTTAATTATTTTATTGTATTTCGCTAATCATATTGCATAATTTTTTTAATATTATCTTTTATTGTAATCCTTTATACATTTAATAATACAATAAGAATTATTTACAATACAATTATAATTAAAAATGCTGTTCGAAATATAAAAATTATATCATATTAGCATAATTTTTAAAATTTAGTAATGTAAGATTATATTATAGAAAACATCAAAAATACATACAATAACACAAATTTTCTAAGCCAAAATATTGACAAAAGCGAAATGAAATACTAACAATTAGATCGTATTTATTATTAAGTATTAACTTGCGATTAAACTTTATATATTTATAAAACTTATTAATATCGCGTTCAAGATAACTATCTTAATAATTTGATTACACATACACCCTCCGCTTTGCGGTACATTCATTAATATCTAATATAAAATATAAAGAAGAATTTTCATAGTGGAGAATTTAATATATTTTGATTCTACGTCAAATTCAAGATCCATTCGCAAAAAAAAGTTAAGCAATTCGTCAAACACCAGCGGTCTTGTTACAGGAGAATGTGAATCCCGAATCTTTCAGATCACTTATGATAGTAATAATTTTAGATATCAAATTTTTATTGCATCTTCAATATATATTAAAATTCACGAGAAAATATGTTCTGCCACACATTACTAAAAATTATCGCTTATTAAAAATAAATGAATAGCATGATTTCCTTATGGAATAGTGATTATGAAGGAATATATTTAATAATAATAAAATACATTGTTATTGTAATTTTTTATTTATTATATATGTAGGTACAAAAATTTTTTGGATTCTAATTGTTCAAAATGAATCGAATCTGGTAATAATGGGATTTTAAAGAACTACACTGAAAAATTTATTATATAAAATTTAACAATAATTATTTTTCTGTATTTTCCAAAAATATTAATTATTAATATCCTGCTAATATGAGAGTATCCATTCGATTTATTTCAAA
>NW_017259323.1:1682367-1689244 GCF_001594045.1 Atta colombica
TACAAATAATTATATATATATATTAATCATACATCGAGTCATCGGGGTATCGTGAATCCAGATATTATTAAACTTCGATTGTCATTAAGTACTATTATAATAACATTATTACTAATGGAAGAACATTTTTTAAAATTATTCACTTTTTATAGAGTGAATATTTTTTTCCTATATTTTATTTATTTACAAATTATAATTAAAGTTATAATTATATTTCAAAAATATTTTATTCTCATCTATTTTTATTTCCAACAAGATGTATTATTTTACAAAACATGTTAAAAAAACCATCAAAATTATTTTTATTTATGAGATTAAATTATTTAGTATTAAACTGAGCTTGAGTTATTTCGTATCAAAGCATTCACATTAACGTATGACTTTATAATTTCTAAACAAAATTTGAGCTTTTAATAGTTTTCCTAAATTAAATAGTTTTACTTTATTGTTATAGTTAAACGAATAAGAACTTACGAATAAGACTTAATTAAATAAAAGCAGTGGCGACATATAATCTATTCATTATATTCTCCGATGAATAGGCTTTATTGCTTTATTCCAAATTCGTTACGCACTCACACAACTCATCTATACTTTAGATATTTCAAATTATGTTACAATAATTTTGCGATAATTAGTTTGTAATAATTCTTTATTACACGAAACCCGCGCAAGGTACGCAATATTTGTAACAAAAGCTAGATAACTTTTCGTTACTTTTGAATCATTTAATTCTGTAGTCATTTACATCTTCGCATTCATAATCTGCACTATTATTTCATTACCTAATCAGAAACAAAATATAACAAAATATGTAGAATCTTAGAATACAAGAATTACAAATCATTGTTTTATTTCAATTAATATATTTTAACTTACAATTAGTATTTAGAATTTAACAAATTTCGCATATTGCATTGTGAATTTAAATATATAATTTACAACAATATTAACTTTTTGAATAAATCGCTCAAATAAATGCACTGAAGAAAATGAATATTATTATGTGGTTTGCATTCATTTTTTCAAAGGGCAGTAGGTGCGAGGATATTTTGCGGTTACGGGAAAAAGTTCCCTCATGTTCTCTTTCTATATCAGATTTCTTTCTGGATATGTAATATCCAGTTTGAAAATGAATATACCTACTGATGGTAGTACAGAGAATTTCAACGGTTTCATGAAAAAGGCCGGGATGGCTTCTCCACAATTCAACTGAACTCTTTCTTTGTGCCTATGTCCATTGCAGTGACAAAAGGTGCATTCCAATTTACACTACAAATGCTTTGAGACACTCTTTTGGACACTCGATTGGGCATTCATAAAATTCTTTCTTCTGATTAGTCAGAAATATTTGCACCGTTAAGTAAATCGCACCAGTGAAGTAAGAACAGGTTTCTTGTGTTTCTTTGTAACATAACCTTTTTCGTTCAACTGCACGTGTGAAAGATGGCTAAATCTCTACGCAGTAAATGGAAAAGAAAATGCAGAGCGGTCAAGAGAGAACGTTATGCAGTAAAAGAATTAGATAGATTAAAGAAGACTCTTGGTATTGATGATGATAATGTATCTAAGGATATCGAAATGACAGAAATTACTGAAATTGCAACAGGTATGATTCACACTAGTGCATTAATAATTGTTTATCTAAATTTTTATAGCATTTTTTTATTATTGTATATATTATAATGTAATACGAATATTTCATATTCTGAAACTGAAGTTGTCGACGCTAAGAAAATAAAAGAAGATGTAAAGGCTAAACAAGTTAAGGATGCAAAGTCTACGACTGTGATAGGTGAAGAACAGATGGAAATAGAAAGTACTAGAATATATAATAAGAAAACATTGCGGGATCAATATGGCAATTATCCTGTGTGGATGAACCACAGAAAAATAATCAAGCATAAGAAAGGCAGAGCAAGAACGAAGAAAACAAGCAAAATAGGCAAGAGGCTTACTAGACGACAGAAGAAAGTGATTCAGAAAGATAAATAAAATTTTTCATAAGTATATTTCAAATTAATTTTTAAGTATATTGCTAGTATATTTCCTTTTTATAAAAATAAAAATTAATAAAAGGAAGAAGAAAGTATTTTATTTCTAAAAACATTTAATAAATACATTTAGGCTATATGATTGAAAAGTGAAATGTTTCTATAATATTTGCAGTGTATGTCTATTTATAATATTAATTTTGATCAATATTTAAATTTTTTTTCTCTAACCAAGTATTATTATTAATTGAACAAAATTGTGAATTGCTTACTTTATATAGTGTTTGTTGAAAAAATCTTTTAAATAATTAAATAGCATGTAATATTTAACTATATTATATAATAATATGTACTATATACATATTATTTCAAAATTATATTATGCACTTTTTCATCTATATTAAAATTTAGATTAATAAAAGAATATAATATAATTAATATAGATTAATATAAGAAACGAATACAAAAATGGAGAATCATTTATCTTTTTATTATAAAATCGAGTACAAATAATTAATATTTAAATTTTATTGTACTGTTACTATTATTAGTTTGAAGAAATATTATATATACTAAATGCTGGCAGTGATATTTCACGACAGAAATAATTCCGCGTAAATCTTATAGCTACTACGTTAACTTCTTGACACTGAAAGGAACAACATTGCTTTGTAGTTACAAAATAAAAAATAAATATTCAATTTTTAAATGTACAGTATTTTCTTGTATATAAACATATCTCTAATCCAAAAGTATTATTAGTTATTTATTCAAAAAAAAGTAAAAAAGTTCATGAAAAGAATATTACTGTGTATCTACTATCTATTGTTAAATAAAATAGTAGTAACACTATTTACTATTAATATAATAGTAAGTTACTATTTCGTATTATTAAAATAGTATTACTACTGTTATTAACAAATTGTATTGATCATTTTAACAATGCTTTAGTAGTGCTAAAAGTTTTAACTATCCACAATTTATTGATATCTGCAACGTATTCTCAAACGATTTTCTAATTCCGCGACACGATTCATCAGATGATGTATCTTTCTCATTTCTGCCTCATATTGTCTCATCTTGCTTCTCATATCGTATATTTCTTGTTGCATCAATTGCTAAAACAAATAATTTCAAAATCCATAAATAATATAAATATTCTCGTTTTACCAATCTACTAGATCTCGATATAATGTAATTTAAAATAAAAAATAAACTGATTTAAAGAAAATCAGTTTAAAATTAAAGAAAATAAACTGAAATCGTACTATCGAGTTATAATATGTGTTAACTTCCCTTTAAGATAAAAAATTTGAAATAACCTTCCATTAAATCTTTCATTATTATTAGATCAACTGATAGATTTTTTAAGAAATAGAATACATAAAAATTGTAATATTAAATTAGAATATCAAGATCATATGCATTTTTTATTCAATGCTGAAAATCTTTTTTTTTTATTATTTTAGACGTAAAATATACTAGTGCACACTACTAATAACAGATATAATAAGGAAAAAATAATATTCAATAATACTATTTCTCAAATTAATAACAAAATAGATCTAAAAGGAAACAAAAATTAATGTACGCATCCTTATACACACTTATCCATGTACTGAATTTTTAATTCGCGGAAAGTATTTGCGAGATCTTTATCATGCACTATATTGAGATTCAAATATATTTAATATTTCAATATTTCTTATAAATACCACATTTTCGACGGTTCTCTTCATTTCATTAACACTTTCAATTGCCAATGTAACTTTGGTGTTCATCTCAGAAGCTTCTGTATCTCTCTTTCTGTTTCTGGCTATTTGCTGAAAAATGAATATATTTCCTCAACAACATAATACATAATAATCATTTTTATATAATCATACCTTTTCCAATTTGATCAATCTTTTTAAAATGACCTCGTAGTCTTGATCATCATCACTCACTTCATTTTCTGTATCTGCAATTCGACAATACTGAGTCTATTATTTTATATATTAACTAATTTTTTTATAAACTTCGTTTTATTAATATGAATTACGTTCACAAATATTGTGAACAACAGGTTTATTTTTAGCTTTTAATCAATCTCGTAAAATAATGCAACAATTCTAAATTTTAACTTTTAGTAATTTTATAAAATAAAAATTCTAATTTTAAACAATTTTAATCTTTTACTGACAACGTTAAATTTTCGATCATCATAGTCTGCCTATAATATAGAGTTCATAATTAATTGTTAAGATTCACAACAGATTTTTTTTGTTCTGTACTATATAAAAATATGAAAAAAAATCTGTACTTTTGAGAAGTTTTTAGATAAGTTTTTAGTGAAATAGAAATCAATAGTATTTTATTTATTCTTTATATATTTATATATAAAAGTTTTTGAAAAAATATTAGTTAAAAATTTATAACTTTTATATGAGTGAACGAAAAAAATCTTTTTAGACTACAATAATTTAGAGTATATATTTCAGAAAAAAAATATATAGTGACTTCAAAAAAATAATTTAAGAAAGCAAGAGAGAAAAAAACCTAAATTTTTTATTTGTATAAAATTTTGTACGGTATCGGTGGAGCGATAAAATAAAATAATTGGATCTTTCATACACATTAAAAATTTGAGGTATTTAAGTCTTTTTGAAAATAATACCGTGAAAAGTGGTCGGATCCTTTGTTGCGGACATATCATCGATCTCCAAATCGCGTGCTTCAAACGCATTTTCGTCAGTGCCTGTAAAAAAATTAATCTACTTTTAAGAATGTTTTGTCTGAATTATTAACTAAAAATATCAGCCAAAAAATCAGTTAAAAATAATCAATATCAACTACAGATTTCGATACATAGACTGCTGACTTCGCTGCTATGTTTGAAGATATTGTGCATCTACTCATATGTATGTTTAAATTACACAGTAATTTTGTGATATATTACCTACAAATAATACGCATACATGTGCATAATTTAAATGGGAATAAGGAAGAATAGGGAAATAAAGAATCGAAATCATTTTCATTATATTTTATCAGCTGTTTGATTATAAAAGTTTGTGATATCAATTAATATCATCAAAAAATTTTTGTTCTAAAAATTACAATAAAGCAAAAATTATTTAATTTATAATGGTTCTATACAACGAAATGTTTAATTTTCCTGTACTTAAATACTTAAAACTTAAATACTTAAAAATAAACTAACTTTTAAAAAAGTAATTGGATCCAAATGTATTTTTACACGAATATTTATTAGAATTTTACAAATATATATAAAAAATTTGATTTAATTTTCGTAATGCTATAATCTTATCAAACTTATAAATAAGTACAAAGCGCCGTTTTATTTAAGAATGAAGGCAAATAAAAAATTAAGTAATGAATAAAAATTGATCAATAAAACATTTTTTTACATAAATTATGTAATATTCTATAAAATTTTTATATTTTTGATAATACTTTAAGATCCATAAAGTTAGTCTTCGAAAAATTCAGATTCAAATTTTGCAAACCTACCATTTCTTCGACAAGATTGGCCATCCTCTTGAAGTTGAAATCCGACTCTACAATGACATCGATATCTACCAGGTAGGTTTGTGCAAAGTTGTCCGCATGGTTTTTCTATCACACATTCATCCACATCTACACACAAAAATAATATTTAATTCATTTTTATAAAATATATTAAAAGCGATACAATACCTTTCTAGAAAATGAAAAAACTTTTTTAAGTTATGTGTTAAATAGAAAGTAAAAAGTTATTACTGGTTCTGCTCATGATTACGTTTCAAGAAAAAGTTCTGCGCGCGATTTTGTAGAATTAGATACATAAATTCACACAAAAACTTTTTAAGCACTGAGACCCGCTTTGACCAAATATAAAATTTCTTATTTTCTTTCTTTCTAATTTAATTTAGGGGAGATTATTAGCATTTCAGAATGATTGTGTTAAATTCGAATGTTATTGAATAAATTGATTTAATAAAAGAATATAATGTATTATTTGTAACATCCAAAAATGTGATCTTTGCTTTATATTTTTCATATTTCACATCATATATTCACATATACGGCTTAAATTTCTTATAATATGTTTATAAAATTTTTCTTATTTAATAAAACAATAGAGTTAAACCCATTTTAATTCAAGAAATGTATTAATTTCATTCAAATTTAGTTTATTATTTATTAAGTGCATACGTTAATTTGAACGCTGTTTATTTTGAATTGAAATGATCAGTCATTTTTAATATAAAAAATTATATCTTTTTTATATTAATATTAATATATCCTTTTTATAACATTAACATTTTTATACATTTTTTTTTAACATTTCAACACGAATTCGTAGTTTTATAAAATTACTAAATAATAGTATATAACTAGACAAAATCTTAAGTAATGACATATGAGCGTAGTTATTTTATGAGTCTCGTTAAAGCATAAAGTCAATTCAATCGATTTGTTGGTTACGAGTGCCTTCTCGTGTCTGGTATCATCAGACATAATTAAATCGACATGAAACGATATATTTCTCGATACTATTACGAGCGTCAAGCTAAAAGTGCAGCACAATACGTATTGCAATGTCCTGCATTCCTGCATCGGCAGATTGCAATCACGTTACACACTCTCAATTGGAATAGATTTACAATCGATTTCTTTGCGCTACATGAATGTTCTAATCACTTTTGTATATATTATGTGAGCTATTTACTATTCAGATTAAGATCATAATTACAAAAATGCGATTTATTTAAAATATGATGTATTTAATCAAAATTTTCGTCTATACTTATGTTGATAACATTTCGTATATTATATAAATACATTATTATATTTAATTTGAGATAATTTATAAACTAAATATTTAAATTAAATGAATA
>NW_017259323.1:1689344-1690894 GCF_001594045.1 Atta colombica
GTTGGAATATATAAGACAATGTTATTTATTTTTTACTGTTCAATTATATGTACGGATCATAAATATATTATATATAATACATTTAATATTTAAGATAGTATTAATTATATATATATATATATATGATAATGTACATATATAATATAATACTAAATATTATATAATTTATAAGTTATATAATTTTACGTCAGAATTCATTATAATAATATACGCGATCTGAATATTTATAATTCTAATTTGTAAAATTAAAATTTATACCTGTTTGACATTGATTACCAATAAATCCTTTGGAACACGTGCATTTGCCAGGCGATGTGCAAGTTCCACCATTCAAACATGGCGCTGGACACGTGGCTATAAAAAACAATAGGATTGAAATTAATAAATTCATATAATTAAGAAAGAATACACAGTTTCAACAAAAAGAGATATATAATATAGACCTTAGTATAGTATATTTTATTAATAATTTAATAAAATATTTTTTAAATTATTTATTAATTTAAAATTAGTTTAAAATAATATTTTGTAGCATTAATAAAATCTTGTAATTTATTTCTATAACATTTGTTTCAAATGTAATTATTCTATAATTATATATGTAGATCTCTATAAGAAAATTGAAAATTAATTTTATCAAATTTACTTACGTTTATTACAACCAAAACTCAAATGAGTAACTTGTGACCATCCCGGGCAGCAAAAAAAATTAGAAGTCATCTCAGTGTATACTAACCTAATTAAGATATATTATATAGATAAATTCCTTTAATATAACACATAAAATATACAAAATACACATATGCTTGTATTGTACATATTTAGATTATAAATATTTATTTTTAGATAGTATCTTGCAAAATACAAACTAACAATAACATACTATATGTATATCATCAAGTTTTTCTATTTAACAATGTAACTGTACAACTATTTGTATTAATTTACATTTACATTGTTGAGTGGGAAATTATAATATTGATGTAATGTTAGTTTATGTTTTGTGGGATTTATTGTGAGATAAAATAAATTAATTTATCTGATTTATAAAAAGCTTTTAAATTTGCAAGACATATAACATGCCTAATTTGCCTTCCTCGATGATGATGAGAAACTGCAGGAGCTTGCCTGTTACATACTCTTCTCCTGAAATACAAATTATTCATTTTTAATAATTTGTATTGTTATTTAAAAAAATAACTTTTAGATTAATTTTTCGATAATTTTATGAACTAAAATTGATTTTATATGTTGAGATATAATTACCTCATATAAATTTGAATAATAATTGTAAATTATTATTATTATATTATTATTATATATATAAATTATTATAATTGTAAATTACGTAAAAATTGTTTTACAACAACTTGAATCTTATGATTATTATTAGGAGAAAAAAAATTAAGATTTATTTACATATTATATTATACTGTACATATGTGTAAATAATTTTCTAAGAAAAAGTTTTAAAAAATATCTGTTTTTGACCAAACTATTTGGTTAATTAAAAATTTTTTAAATAAATATACGTGTGTGTGTATATATAC
>NW_017259323.1:1690994-1695731 GCF_001594045.1 Atta colombica
TAAATATTTTATAAGAAATAAGATGTAAATAATATATTATATATTGTAATCTATAACAATAATAATATTGCTTTGAAAATAAACCGGATGTATATAAAAGACATTGTCGTGGAGATATATTATTGATAAAAATTGTTTATGAGTTCTCAAATAATCTTTTCTTGGAATCCTACATCTCGATTTCAACTTTGCATTTCGTTATAGCGACTTATGTGATGGAGAAATTAAATTGGCAAGTCGATTATTTCGATAGTCATCGTAAACGATATCCCATGTTGTGTCCCTTCCAGCCAAACTGATCGCTAAAGCGCAGTCATTTGAATCATAAAGTACGCAGAAGACCGGTTAAATCGTAAAATACGAAGGCCGATCGAATATACAGTTGAAATAAGTATGTGCGTTGGTGAGATGTTACGACTTGTCGTGTTGCTTGAGCTGGCTCTGGAATTAAGCTTACGTGACAGAACTCAATATGAAAGATTGCATTTCTGATTAAGGATCAGTATTTCGGAAGCAAAATTAAACCTGATGAATAATATCATTCTACGATTTGGAAGCAAGATTAAACCTTGATAATTTATTATCAAATCAAATCATTTAGCAGAAGAATCGCGACGACGTCAAGCACAGATAGCGGAAGACCCTCAATGATTTATAAGAGAAACATATGGCAATCGTATATATAATTGGGCATCGAAACGAATGTTCGTTCGACAGAACCACTTCATCATCATCAAGCCATAGAAAACTGCATTTCGCCATGTCGATGTCGTGTTTACTGAAACGCGACAGAACATTTACTGTCGCAACAACGAATACCGAGGACATGGTGATCCCTATCCACGTTCGTTTCTTGCTCAAGAGGCAATAGGTGCGAGGAACGCGATCTGAACGCTGAATAAGTCTATTTAGAATAACTGCACAAAGAATTTATACGGGCAAATTCGTTGTCATTAAATATTAACTCGTTATCCGCATCTTTCGATCTCGACCCTTGTCACAGCGTGCACCATTAAATACGCTCCATCGATTTAAAGTCTTTGCTCATATCATGTTAGGTATATAATATGTTATAAATAAGGGAAAATAAATTGCTTGATATTAAACAATAACAAAATCCAACAAGTTAAAAAGGATATGTAAATAAAAATCAAATGCAAGTGGGTGTGCAAAACAAAGAGATGTAATATGTTACTTCGTCACACGTGTCTGATATTTATAATCTATTATATTGTCATAATCATCTCTGTGTATGTGTGTGTGTGTGTGTGTGTGTGTGTGTGTGTGTGTGTGTGTGCGCGCGCGCGTGTGCGTGCGTTAAATATAAAATAATATATTAAATTTAAAATATTTAAAAAGATGCCGAATATTTTGTCTGTAAGATAAATATATAATATGTAATAAGTTCAATTCTGGAAGATAGAATCGCAAAGTCAATTGAAAAAAAATTAAACAAAAAATACAAAATTAAAAAATTAAACATACAAAAATAAAAATAAAAAGATTTTAGATTCTTATAAGATTTTATTAGATACTTTAATTTAATAACATAAATTAAAGACAAGTGCAGAAGTATTAAGTATTTAAGTCTTGTGATTTCCGGATGCTAAATAAGGACCTCTTTAACATTCTCCATTAATAGTAAACTCTCTGAGAAAAGCCAAGGCTAGATGTCGAGAATCTGCAAGTATGCCAGTAAGGACGTTCATGAAAAATAAAAGAGAAAGGATTAGAAGGATTAGTACAGCAGGTAATCGTTTATCAAGAATGTTCTAGTGCTGTTTAAATGACTTGCATGCGATAATTACTTTCACCGTCTTTAAGCTTGCATTTAATTTTCCTTTTGACTGATATATTATTGATAATGACATAAGTTATTATTGTATTTCCAAATTAACTGAAATAATAAAGAAATAACGCATTCGCAATAATGTCAGTTTACATTACTTGTATTGTATTAATTTCTATTTAATATTGAGAAATTTGAAGAAGAAATCTGAATTTAACTTTTAACTTAAACTAAATTTTAATTTCCTTAGATATAAATTAACATATTAATAAAAAGTAAAATCAGACATTGAAATGTCAAAAATAAATTATATCAAACTATTTTTGTAAAGAAAATATTTCAATTTCAAATTTTTTAAAAGACCTGTATTCAATTAGTAAAACATTTTGTTTATCATTAATTCTATTTGTTAATAAGATTACAATACAATATATTGAAAAAAATTTAAATTTCATATACAGGAACTTTTTTTATATGTATAAAATGCGTTCAAGGAAATGCTATTAGCGCTATTTATGTCATTCTACCTTTATCATTTGTTACATATAAAATAAAGCTAGCATAACACAAATAGCATTTCTCCGAACTCATAATGTCATATTAAAAGATTCTAATGAATTATATGGCACGCTTCATGGAAACAAAGATTATCTCTCAATTTTTTATTATTGTTAAAATTATGTTATTTTTATGATAAGTAGAATACTAAAACTTGATGTATAATGCTTTTTTAGTATAAGTGTATAAATCAGCACAAATTATATGCTGTATACTGTGTTTTTTATTCAAAAAACATCTCGCGAAATGCGTCTCGCAACGGGGGTTCAGTTCAGATACGATTCTGGGGACACTCGTGTGGGCTGTTGCTCTGACAAGTTTGTTTCGTGCATCGGTAGACTATGATAAGATTTCTTTTTTTTTTCTTTCTTTTCGAGACACTGAACGGATGTTTTAACAAACATAAAACAAAATCGTAACGACAGCATATCTCGCAGTGATAAGAATTGTCAGAGATTTATGGCTCGCCTGATGATTTATAATAAGAAATCCTAGTTTTTCACATATAACATTTCTCATCTTATCGACCGAGACATTTATACCAATCACTTACCGGACTAGTTTTGTATAGCATAGGTTAAGAGTCAGTACATCAAAATAATTGGTGACTACATCGACCAAAGTGATTATATTGATTTTAAAAGTTATCTTAATAAAGAACATATTTATTACAAATTGATAAACTCGTTATGCATAGAAGGTTTCAGACTCTGTTGCTTAGAATATAATTCTTAATTATTTCTTCTACGCTGATATAAGATAACAAAAATGAGAAAATAATCAAGAAGAGAAATCAGCATCGCTTCTCAATAGAATTAACTGTTCATTTTATTCATCAAATTCATATAAATTTATATCTTATATTTATACAAAATTATATCTTATAACATATCATACAATATTATTGAAAAATCAGTTATATTTGATTGAAATTGTAGTTACGCTTTCAGCGTGGTGTATTTGAAGATATTAGATTAAAAAGAATTGAATGTATTTTGAAAAAAGCGCATAATAAAATCTCATGTCGTATGTGTAACATCCAGACGCTATCGCGTGATTCGATTCGCAATGTTTCGATCGAAGAATGATAAATCCAGAATGAATTACATACATTGGATGGTTGCATGTCTAGTGTATGGCTTTCTTAAGCGCTTCCGAAATCTTCGTGATGATCTCGAATTCACGGTTCCCATTCCTAACAGCGCCACGTAGCCCTTAACGTGACATCGTGTTATCGCGTTTGTTACATTCTTACGTTCATCTGTTGCACGCGTAGATTTTTACCGACGATGACGACAACGATTTCCTTTATCGTCTTTGCAAGCCTAACGAGCTGCATGCCTTCTCCGCAACATTATTGCAACTACGTTTTAAATCTATGCATCACCGAAGGCAAACAAATGTTTCTTCGTCAAACTGATCACTATCGATTCTATAAAAAAAACATATACATTTCAGAATTTAATGAGCAATAGAGATTATTTGGTTCAATTTTTTTTTACTCAATTTCACTTGCTAAATCGAAATATATTATAGTCAAAATTGTTTTAGCATTAGGAAAAAAAATTTATCAATGGTTGATTTTATGACTTTGTTGAGTTATATCTGCAAATTTATTTCAATCTGTATTTATTAAGATTGTGTTTCTTACACTTAGACTATAAAATAAAAAATTCTTCGTAGAGAAGAATTATTATTGTAGAATGTTTATGAAAAATAGTATTAATCAATTAATGGATCCTAAAAATTATTATTTAAAATATTCTTTTACAGAAATTTTGAATGATTTTGAAGTCATAGTTACAATTGTATAATTTTATATATTTTCTTATATTTCGATGTTCAATCTAAGTTCTTATCTTTTCTCATCAAGACTTAAGACGTGAAACTGAGTGAAAAAAAGTTGAATCGAACAATTTCTGCGTGTTCCCCAAATCATATGAAATGCATACTTTCTTTTATGCATCTCATAATTCATGTCAGATTTATTAATCCAATAAATTAAAGTTGTATGACTTGAGTTTGGTTATATAAATATTTTAATATTCTCTCTCTCTCTCTCTCTCTCTCTCTCTCTCTTTCTCTCTCTGTTTCTCTCTTTCTCTGCTATCATTATAACATCTTATAATAAAATTATAAATATTTTTGTAAATAATTATGAATTTCATATGGCTTATGCATATTGTTCAAAATTTACAAATTGTTTCTACATAAATTAGTTCTCTAATAAGTAAATAAAGTTTAACAGAAAATTAATAAAAAATAATTTGATTCAATTTTAATATATATATATAAAATAAAAATATAAGCAGAATTATTTGACATAATTCAATTTTTTAAATATTAACTCGTAATTAATATTTTTGTGATGCATTTTCAAAAGTCATTAA
>NW_017259323.1:1695831-1705901 GCF_001594045.1 Atta colombica
TTAAATATTTAAATAATTACATTTTCACAAGGAGCATTAATTGCCATTATCTAATAAATAAAATTTAATACTTTTTAATTGTAAATGAAAATTCACGATGTCGATATATGTTCTTTCCAGAAGTTATTCAATAAATTAATAATAATTCCTAACAGAATTATGTACAGATTTTTTAGAAATACATGACATGTCATGTTTGGTTAGTGGCAATAAATACCAGTTTTTTATTGCCTGATCTCATAAATGTTAAATTCCACTGTTTCCTTTTTTTCTCGTGCACCACCCATCGTAGTATTATCTGGAAGCTCACAGTTCTCATCTTTGTGTGGTCTGTCATAAATCATGCAATTTAACGATCAGTTTAACAAGATCAAAGATGGTCCCTTTTCCGAATTATAAATATCATAAAAATTAGATTAAAATTATAGCTATATTCTGTCATGTGATGAATATTATTCTATTATTGCATCACATTATTATTATTACCATTTATCACTTATTATTATTATCACGATTATCACTTATTATTATTGTTAATAATGTATCTATTAAATGCATATGACAAACTATAAATTGTTGTATTTATTTATTATATGTTTATCATTACTGTACTGATAACTCATTCTTATGAAATAACTAAGAAAATATAAAAACTTACAATATTCATTCGTTATGAAAAAATTAATATACATTAAATTATTATATTTTAATAAATATGGATTAGATATCATTTTATTACTGATTTGGATATTATTTATTGTTTTATTTATATGTTATTTTTTCGTATTAACAAATTTTATGATTCAAATTAATGTTAATTTCATAAGCAATTCTTAAATTAAATTTCAAGTTCAATGATTACGTCGAAAGCAATTTTGCCTCAATTTGTGATTAATAGTCACATTCATCACACAAATGATCAAGTCATAAATTATAAATTACAAATAATTTGAGATTTAGAGGCAGATCAGAACATCGATTCAATCGAATCAATGAAAGGGTAGACAAAGCTATCGATTGTAATTGCTGGCAGTATAATGACTATTTGTTTTACGAGCAGTTTGCATGCAAAACACGTAGAATCTCAACTGGCTTTTGCGAGGCAGAACAAAGAAACTGGAGAGTTGAAGTGCCACTCGTGTGTCCGGACAGCAATTTGTTTTTAAGGTTTTCCAATGACTACTTCGACCATCGACTATTGTTTTACAAACTTTTTAGAACTTAATTGATCATGCGCAGTCCTAAGACACTCATGACATCTTATTTTTTCAAGTAGATTCAAAATGCCACTCGCGTTAATGAAGTTAATGAAGAATTTTCCGCGTAAAATTTAACTCAGAAAACAAAATATTAAAAAAATATCTGAAAGAAAAAGGAAAATATAAAAAGAATAAATAATTATTATTATTTATTCGCACTGATAATTATCTCGCAAATGTATTTATATTAATATAAAGAAAGTTTTTAAATATACTTTAGTGTCTGATATAATAATGTATTTTATTATATCTATCAATTATTTTTAAAAGCAAGTTTTGTTAATTTTTTAATAATAATAACAAATTAATTATTATATAATAATTATTCTATTTTATTATCATAAAAAATTCTATTATTCTTTAAAAATATGATCCTACTAATTTATTACATTTATTAAACATTGTCTTTAAGAGTTACCATTATTTTTGTTTTTTATAAAAATATAGTTACTTATTAGTATCATTCTGGCGAAATTTAATGAACGCGCGAAAGCAATGCATGTAACGATTTCTCAATGCACACCAGTGAGAGAGATTATACGAGCTACTTGAAAATTACGATGTATCTTATTTCAGGATTCGAAGCTTGAACGCCATAACGCACCTATGTATTGCGCGTTTCAATTACGAGACTCGATAACACCTCTTGGCGGTAACTTCATCTTCGCACAGCTGCAGCCATATAACTTATTACAAAAGTGCCGCTGTTATTTTTAAGATCGAATAGGTTCCATATACTCCTAAAATATTTTCTTTCTGAAATATATCATGACGTCGCTAATATGTATAAAATTGCGAACCTTCTGGATAAAAGATTTCCTTCCGTAAATATTTTCCGAGCTATTATTCTTCATGTGATATTATCATAACACCCAATATGCAAAGCAAGGGCTTTATTTTATCGTAAAGATATTTCTTTTTTAAAATACATCTTGGATTATCTTTCCTTTATACCTACTATATTTTATATAACATGCAAAAGCAAATAAAAATAACAATTAGAAATATTTTTTCTAAACTTCGAAGAATATATAATAAATAAATTAATTAAAAATTGAACAATATACATATATGTACTATTATTATATTTTTTATATCTTGTACGAAGCAAAATCTTTTTTCTCATGGAGGAATTTTTGAAAAAAATTTTTTTTTAATATTTTCTTGTATAAGCAAAATTTTGTAGAAAAAGGAAAATGTTCGAACATCTATCTAAATTCTATCTCAAAAAGATATTTTTTAAATAATAGTCTAAAAAGTGTTTATATACATTCGTTAAAAAAATATTTTCTCGGCATTGAAACTTTCAGAACATTGACATTTTTATCGTTATTGACTACATGTGACCATGTCGTGTATTCAAGAAAAAGAGATGTTAACGGATTGTATAAACAATCCAACACTGCAAATCGATGTATGTATATGCTAACGAGAGTCGGTCATCGATCCTCGGATCTTGCCAAGACTGCTTGCAGTGATTCATGCCCGCTAATTTCAGACCTACGCTTTAAAGAATTGCTTACATGAATCTTTTTTTAGGACCGTCCCTTTCTGCGTCGTTCATTGCAGTATAATCGGTTCGTCAATAGCAACCGATAATATTTACGTAATTTACTTGAACTTTAAAAGTACATAAATATTTTTATTAATATACAAATATTTATTATTACATTCTATAATTTATACATTTTATAATAGAAAAATATTATATAATAGAAAAAGAGAAAGAAAAGAGAGAAAGGATTACTTATTTATTATAAAATAGATACGTAAAAAAAAAGAAAAGATATAAAAATTATAAAATAGAGTAAGATGGTTAATAAAGAATAAAGTGAAATCAACGAAATAATAAAATAGTAAAATAAATTTCTTATATTATTTATTGTGATTTATTAGGAAATATTTCGCCATCAAAATTCAAAACAGGCATTATAACATTTATTATAATTAATTTATTAAAACTTTGAATGGTTTCGACAAATTTAACTGTTCGAAAAATTCAACTCTTGGAAAAATTCTGATTGTGTTTATGGACTCATTTGTCGTCTCGATGCCCTCAGTATTTCCATAAACAAAGAAATTACCGGTCTGTGCCATCCAAAAATGTACAGTCCATATTTGCGAAAGAGGCGAATTGCCGCTCGTTCATTTAGAGATTGCATCTTGCGCATCGAAAGCCGTTCCCTCGGCGGAATGTGCAACGATGCAACGGGAGCCGCGGGCAGGCAGTGCAAAACTTCCAAATTACAAAATTGCTTGATGACGGGTTATCCAGGTTGCCGCTCAGGTGAAGTAATTATGCTCCTACGCGGTGCCAATAAGACGCGCAGCGTCTCTCATTACTGTCTCTACTTTCTTTTTCTTGCTCAGTAATGTGGCGCACGACGTGTCTTGCCATTTAAATTTTGAACGAACATGAAATAAGACATTTCTCATTAATTTTTAAAATGTCATACTAATTAGATTGTCCATAGATGTAGTTATTTCCTATTATTCTATCTTCGTAGTAAATCTTCACAATAAAAGTTCTATCAATATGTTTCATAATCAAAAATTTCTAAATGATGGAATCATCTAACTTTATTAGAAATAATAACTATTACGAAACATTTAGCAATTTTTTTTAAACGTTTTGAGTTATGTATAGCTTTCTACATTTATTCATTTATTTATTAATAATAGTAAAAAAAGAAACAAAATAGAATGTTTAAATTGTCATTAACAAATATAATTAAAGAGAAGAAAAATAAATAACACAATTATCAAATTTGATTAGATAATGACATAGTTGTTCGAATCATTCACAGTTCGCGTGAAGCAGAAGCATTTAATTTTACCGAATATATGATTTTATGGGTATCTTGATCTGGAATTTCATTGCCTCCCAATCATTGTTTCCGATGAATCGAGAACCAGTTCCCGTTCAACGGCAGTTCATTTCGACCATTCCAAGAACAAACGTTGGTAATTTGTCAGCAGAAAAAAACAACCTCGACTTCCTTGCATCTCCATATGCGGAATCGCCCAGTTCATTTTCTTCGGTGGATGCAGTTTACGTTCCCGGACGCCATTTGCCTTCTGCCGTACGCTTGTCCATAAACTTCGTTGTCTATTAATTCTGTTGTAGCTCGATTTCACTCGTTGGACTAGGTTGAGCAACGTTGCAAAGCGTGAACTTTCAAAGCAATAAGTCAATCGCGAACAATATTACACAACTACAATGCAAGATATCGTTTGATTGACGTCGCTTATGAACTACGAGATCTTCAATCTTATCTTGATTCTGATGCTTAAAGATTTCACCCGCTATTTACCGCTATTTCCATCTAATAAAAAAGTAAAATGAAAGCATATGAATGATTAAACCACGTGTACCACGTAAAACTTCAATATCTTTGCACGTCTTTTCAAGTTAACGTTAATTATCGTCTCTCTTTTACGTCTAACGTTAAATTTATTGATTACTGGCATAAGTTTAAAATTAGTTGTGATACAAAAACATCTTTTTATAAGAAGTAAGTCTAATTACAAAATCTCTTTCTGCATTGGTTATTTTCTTTTGTTTTTTTTATTTTTAGTGCGGTACTTTCAACAATAGATATAGATTGAATAATCCAAATAGAACAAAAACAGACCACTAACCGCAAAATATTCCTGCATTTATCCATGCCATGCAAATTCATAGCGCGTGCGTCAGCGCACGTGTACTTATACCTGTGCCTCACGCCTTATCCACCCATTCTCTTCTCTCGCTTTTGACCTTTTCACCCCTTGCGTCCGCTGCCCACAGATAAAAGTTCATGTTAATGGATTTACATGAAGCCGCTATCATCGAACGTGGCAGAATCAAGCTGCAAGCATTTACTTCGATCGTTCAGACCTTAATTTTTTTCTACTACGACTTAAAAAAGTATGACGCAGTACACTCTATTGTATTTTTATTTAATAAATGTAAATAAAATTACATAATGTTCGTAATTATTACTTCTTAAATTTATTTGTTGAATTAAATCTATTTATTATATCTGTTTATTAAATAATATCAATCAAACATTGTATTTCTAATTTCAATTATAAAATAAGCAATTATTTAATAACGTTTTGAAAATAAAACAATTGTAAATAAAATAAACATACTAAATGAACGATATAATTGTGAATAATACATAAATGAGAAAATTACAATTAATAAAAATTTTTATAATACCTTGATATTTTTTTATAACTTTTTCATAAATGTTTGCATGTTATACACTTATAAATATTTCTGTGTTCTTCGTTATCGTTTGACATTGTTCTCTTTGCTTGTTAGCGAAACTCGCGATTGTCAGGAGATTGATGGATCATTTTGCTAGCAATACGATTCAATGTCGAGTGCTTGCACGTACACCGAAATTGTACGTCTTCTCTTGATCCAGTGTGCGATCGATGCTCGCGGCCTTCGCACGAGATGTAGGAATTATAAGGTCATGGGTCGGAAAATACATACATAGGCACACATAGTGGAGTATGTGAAGATTCTGTTTGAAGTTCTAAAACTTTTGGAAAGCACTCAACGATGTCAGGAATATTGATTTTCGTTAACTTTTCGATAATTAATAGATTCCAGATGTTCTACATACATAGTTGTTCTAATAATGAATTTAATCGTTGCTTTTGAATTTAGAATTAGTTGAATCCTCCAAAGATAATTATCCTCCAAAAAATACTAAAATGTAGAGTCCAAGTCTATTAAACTTTTTTCATCTATGTGTTCTCTTCTACTTTCTTCACAATTTTTGGATTTTTCTTTAGTAAAAGTATTGAGAAAGGTCATGATAAGGCGTGTATTATAAGTTTTTTTATTCTCACACATCATTAAATATCTCTAATTATTTCTCAAATTACATATCTAAATAAAACAAAAATCATTTAAAATGAAGTATAAATTTAAGAATTGCTTATAAGACATCAAATTTTTTAAAAATATTTAGTTTAATTAATCTTTTGATATTTAAATAATCGACCTTTGATTCCATTATTATGCAAAATATTTCATTTATTTTTTAATTGAAAAAAATGTCTTGAGAAATTGACTGAATTGAAATGTGACGAATTCAGAAGATGCGCATCGCTTGTGAATGTCTTCAGGGTTGAACGATCGGCACTGATATGTTTATCCTGCGGGTTATACCGGTTAATAAAAAGAGAGAAGGAGAAAATAAGATATAAATATGCGAAAGAAGTGCTCTATTTGCAGCCGTGGAATTTAATGTATTCTGCTTCTTTTATTCGCTGGAATTTTGTCGTTGTTACGAAGATAAAGTTTTTGCAAAAATGGAGAATAAATAAATAAGTTTTTTTACACTAATGTATTAGTAAGATAATACAAGAAAGATTTGCGCGAATGTAATTCAAAAATTGCTTGATAGTTAACTACTGATTAATAACAAACTAGTTAGTAAAAAAACATATTTATCATTCAGTAAACTAATTGATGTTATAATAAATAACTGATGTTATTTGTCGTCATTTTGACATGTTATATTGACATCTTTAACGTCAAAATAAAATCAAATAACGTGAATCTGCTAGAAAGTTACAAAAAAATATAGAATATATGTATACTATAGATACAATAAAACAAATTATATTTAATAAAAATAAAATGGAAAAATTTGCTAAAATCTTATTATAGCAGCAATTAGCTTAATAGACAAAAATAAATAATTAAGTTAAAATACGTTGCAAATGTTTGATAGATAGTAAAAGTAATTAAATCAACGATATCAGTATTGTATATATAATATTTTAACATATAGTATATTACCATACAGTAAATAGTATATTAACGTACGGTTTGCACTCAGCAATTTACTATCAGTGCATTATGAAGATGCAGTTGGTATTTTTGGCGTTTTATGAAATTTTGACGAAGCATTATAAAACAACAAACTACAAAGTATTACATTTTCATTTAAAATAATGATTTATTACATACACTCCAAATGAAAATAAAATTAATATATTTCTATGAACCTATAATATACATATAAATGCCATACGCATGTATAATTACGTATAGAACTATCGCAAATAAATTATACTAAAAGATAAGTATCATATAAATTTATTATTGGCTGTGTTAAATGATATAATTGGCTGTGTTACGTTAGTAATGTTAGTATTTAAAAAATTTTTTTCGTCTGCGATAAGATGAATGATATATATTAATAGGTAATTCAATATATTAACTCCAATATTAGATGGATAACTTAAAAATTCATTCACGGTTATCTGCGCATCAAAAGCGACTTTTGAATGATAAGTACGACCAGATCTAACAAAGAAGTCTAAAGCCTAATAAATTCGTGGCCACCGTAATTTCATCTAGGTTTAGTAGGATTCTGGGGATGCGTTATTGATTGCCTAACAGCTTCACTTAAAACTCCAAGTTACAGTGTGTAATATTTGATTGTATCCAATAAAATCAATATTTTTGACGTAATGTCATATAAAAAATCATATAAAAAAATCATATTTAAAATATTAAACACTTGAAAAAAGAATACATAACGCGAATGTATAAATGCATTTATAGCAATATTGATTCAAATATATATATTACAATAATACATTCAAAATATAGTTATTATAATGTGTTATCTTGATTGTAGGTAGAATTTGAAAAACTATTTAAATGAAAAAACATGAATTCCGTCGAAATTCAATATTATTTTATCAGAATATGTTTATTGTTTGAGTAATGTTGACGCGTGTGCTGATATTGTCATGTTTACGTTAAAACGAATCATTTTCGTGAATGTACATTTTCATTCGCGCATTTTGCTTTTCTTCACATCTCATATGAGAAATAGCGGAAGTCTGCGTTTTAAAGAAAGAAAAAATAAATTAATAAAGAAAAGCAAATAACTAACTACTTTCTTTCGGATGTAAACATTCGTTAATTAATCATTCTTATTTTGAGCGAGTGATGAAACACAATGTGTGCATGATAAAAAATGAAGCATCTCTGAATGGATTGCAAAATTTGGGTATTCGTCTATGAGCTCTTTATTTTGAAACAAAGAAAGAAGCAAAAAAGTTTTTACGCACGCTGTTTATGATAAATTTATTAAAAATTAAATAAATAAAAATGAACAATTTAAGGTATTAAAATATCAAGCACAAAAACGTTTTACATTTATTGTATAATTGCAAAGAAATTATCTACAAAATTAAATGTATATTATAATAATTTCTATTTATAAACGGGTCCATGCTAATACTGTATCTGCTATACTTAAGTTTGATTTAGTTAAGTCACGATACGATAACTTCACATATGGTATCGAGAAATGGTTACTAACGTTTCCGATGGGGATGATGGAACGCACATTTATAGTTCTCGAGAACTCATTACATCGACAAATGACACCTGTCTCTTTATGACCTCGTCGCTCATCGATCAGCCATCGATGTTGAGTTCTAAGCGATAAGCAATAGCAATGCTGGGCAGTGAAATGTGCCTATAAGAGTGACATTGCAGGATGGTTATCTGGAGTACTCGGAACGACTTGAATATTCATTATTCGTATTTTTTTCGTTCGATGTTCATCGATCACTCGGTCGCAAACGAAGTAACATAAATGATCGAGACAGAAGGTGGCCGACAATAAGGAATGCCATAGTCCTATATCTCCTTGCATATCTCGAACAATACGTATGTGCAACAATAGCCATTAATTATGAAGAGAAACATAGTGCAGTTTAATAATCGTATCGTACCCGTTAAATCATTTTAAATTCTGAACTAACGTCTTAATTCAAAGAAAAATTGATTTGCATTATTAAGACATTTGAAATGCATTAATAACATAGCATCTTTCAAATTTTTAACTTTGTTGTTAAGCTTTATATATATAAATCGTTTATTATTATTTATACGATTTATATATGTCCTCAACAACATTCTGAAATATCAAAATTACGAGAAATCATTGTGTGCTAATATCACATCAAATTTTTCAACGGTTTTAAATCAATAGATTGCATTTTAAGTGTTATGATTGTCGCGTTAATGGATTTAAATCAATGACATGATTCGGCGCATCGACTCGGCCGCATCGTTGAGAAATCTTCCGTGCGAGGTGCATGATGATAACGAGAGAAAGAAAGAGAAAGAAAGAGAGAGAGAGAGAGAGAGAGAGAGAGAGAGAGAGAGAGACAAGGTGCACGCACACTAGTATCCTTGGACAGGTTTACAAGATTTTTTAGCCTGAGGCACGCATCTGGGCAACTCGATCGCACGATTCGCAAGGTTAGACGAACATCGAATCATTGCACTCAGACTAAATAGTAACTAAATATTTTACACATCCATCTGCATATGCATATTCATCTGCCTTAAGAATATTAACATATCTAATATAAGACAGCAATAGGAGATATTAACAGCATAATATTTCACAATGTAGGACTATTGTGTGCTATATATTGTAAATATTCTACATAAAAGAATCTTGCTTGTAAACTAAGCAGAAAGATGAAATAATAAATATTAGAATACTGATAATTATTAATATACTTTTAATATAAATATAGATCTCATATTAATAATATAAAACTGGTATTTATATTAAATATCATTATATTTTATTGACAAAGAGAATGAACTAAAGAATTAATTATATTGTGTTGTATATTATGTTAAGTAAATTGTATATTATATAAATATAGCGCTTGAAGCAGGATCGTATATTTTAATCGTGTGTGTGTGTGTGTGTGTGTGTGTGTGTGTGCGCGTGCGTGCGTGCGTGCGTGCGTGCGTGC
>NW_017259323.1:1706001-1727281 GCF_001594045.1 Atta colombica
ATGTGTATAATTACGACAATAAACAGTTCGTGACAAAAGACGAAGAGAGGCAAAATACGAGTGACGAAATCACTGTGCAATAATATTGACTGATACAGACACCGGTTTGTTCTTTCCCCGATGTTTATACTGCCATGAGCTCTTTTTGCTGCGCCTGGCGTGAACGCCCGCAAGGCTTCTGATGGGCAATCATTGATTCATGCTGGGAAGCGGAATGATCTCGTGGGGCTGTCAGAAGGTGATAAAAGTTACGCAGTATGGTGATTTCCTCTTAATGATCGCTTCAAGAAATCGTATGTAGGATGGGACTGTAAGGTGAGAATGAGAATATCTGATGCTGCTTATTCCAAGAAAATGCTATCTTCGTTGAAAAATTTTGCTTATCATAATATCATAATAATTGCTATATTATAAAAAGACATACATTTACAAATTGATTGACAAAAATTTTGTTAATACAATTGCATATTTTTTCATTTTAATAAAATAATTTTTATTAAAATATTATAATTAATGATAATAAAAAATAATTTATTAATATTTGTAAATTATGGATAATAAAACTGTTGCTCTTATATGAATGAATAATTTATTATGAATTAATTTTTTATAAAATATTTTAATTATGTATATATAAATATTATTAAATATATATAATAATTATATATGAAACAAAGAGATTATAGGAATAGAAGAGATTATAGTGCAGAACACAATGCGCAATTATGATAATAAATTATGGTAAATTTACGATAAAAAAAATTTTAATTAGCGACATATAGTTAAAGCCATCTATATACAGGGTGATTTTTAAACAATTATTCATTTATATGGATAGATAGTACACACTGAGTAAAAATAAACAGATAGTTTTAATAAACAGATCGAAAATTCAATCTAAGATATAAATAATTTTGCATGTTAATACCATGTAGAAATAAGTTAGTATCATTCCGCATGTCGTGTGCGACGTGAAGATTTATTTCAGTGTTTCAAATCGCGTTCAGAATGTTCTAATTTAATTTCCACATACATTTTATAATGAAAAATTTTACCAGGAATCAATAAATTGACATCAACCATTAGTCATTACAATTAAATAGGCATTATGGGAGATCAATTGTAATTCTGTCAAATAGACTATCAGTGCTACTTATCTCAATTTCTGTCTTTTCATGTCATGTGCAATACGTAGAAGAAATAATAAGTCAATTATGATACTAATGTATCATAATTGAAACAAAATTGTTGATATCTCAGAAATGGTTGAGCTTTCGATCTATGTTCACTAAGGTTTTTTTACTCAGTATCTGTATTATTACCATATGATATCTACAATACCTATAAATGCTGATGTTTTTAATATTATATAATATATGAGCAATACATTTTTAAATAAAAATTTTGAATTTTTTTATTAAACTTTAATATAATTTTTTTTGCTAAATTTTAATATAATTATAATTGAATTAATTCATTGAACTTGTTACTGCAATTAATTTAACATGAAATTTTTATAAATAATCACGAGGATAGTCCTATTTTTAAAGTTAGATATTCTTGTGCAGAAAATTTTGCGAAAACTAAGTTTTACGACTGCATCTGTTAATCAAATTAATTGACATCTTGTTTCAAGATGTCTTCATTTCAATCTTGTGTCCGGATAATAGAAAATACCATTTATCCAAATATTTTTAATCTATGTATGCACATATCATCACATACATCTATGTGTTGAGATCCGTTGCATGTGCGCAAAGATTCGTCGACGTGCACGGACAATCCCAATAATTGTACGCGACAGAGGAACGCGGTACATACGAGATAATTAATCGGTCGATTAATTAAACGGCTCGCGGCTTGTCTTTGAACGACGGTGTGTCTGCGTCGGCCTTATTCCGTCGACCGCGCTCGATCGTACATCATCGTACGGACGCGGTGCGTCGCTCATTGCTCGTAAATATAGTAATTCAGCGACACACATTAGCGGCACCCGTATATTTACGCGGTTCATTCACTTCCATTTACATGCTTTCCGTGATGTGACGAGTAATCGCGCCTGAATGTATTCCACGAGCTTGAATTATTCGACCCTCACGGATATGCAAATCGAGTTATCTATTTTTCTCAACGAATATTGCTTCCGTATGTCAGTGTTTTTGTTAATCTTTGAACTAGCAAAATAATTTTCTTGATTGTGTGTAAAGCAATCTATCGTTTTAATCAAAGTTAAATTTAGTATTCTTAAACATATGTTTATCATAGAGATACATAAAGATATTTTATTGTTAAATTATATTCTTTAATTCCATTGTGAAAAATAAATACTAAAGTCTACAATATACATAACACATATAATTCTTTTATTTAAAGAAGGACTTTTATTTACAGTCAAATCGTATCGGTTTAATCTTGAGAGGTATGAAAATATCTCTTATATCATATATATGTATATTTTTGTCATATATTTTATGTCATATATATGTATATTTTTACACATCTAGATAATTTTTATTTGTGCATTTGTTTTATAAATAAATTTCTTTTTATTTCAACAGAATTATGTTCTCACAATTAATTTAGTGCATTTTTATGCATTTTATTTCTGAAAAATGTAACTTAAACAATATATCTTAATTTAAAGCCTTCTTCTTAATCTTAATTTGCAATGAGTCTAAATAATGCCTAGCATTCTATCTTAATCCGTAATATGCACGATAATTTTTCAGTCCTTTCCTAGACAACACGCATGTTTAATGAGAGATGCATGCTAAATGAGCATGCTAAAGAAATTTTAAAGACATCTTTTAAAGACATCCTTAAGACGTTTTGTGTCTCGACTTTGGACTTTTTGTTGTCTGAGTTACTATACGATACGATGGATCGTTCGTGTCGTGAATTAATTTTCATCACTTTTACAAATATATAAAATTATTAAGTGATTCTTACATATATTCTAACAATTAATTTTAAAAAGTATTTGTAAGGTTGTATGAAAAAAATATGTATATAAATGTTACAATTAATTACTTGATCTAGTATTTAAAAAAAAAAGAAATGCACATGACACAAATGACCTAATCGTATATATACTAAGGATTAAATTTGATCAGTCATAATCTAATTTTGAATGAAGCTATTTTGAATGAAGCTATTTGAAATTTGGATCTTCTCTAGATTCCGATGATATATTTGTTACAAAAGATTGATTATCTTTTGTATCACATTTCCGTAAATTTCCAATCTTATATTCTAAATGGTAAGTTTATCTAATACTTACCCTGAATGATGTCTGGTGTACATGGGGACAGTTGTGCTAATCGGTTGAAAACCTTGCGTGCCCATCTCCCTTGGTTGATGTCGATTACCGTGATAACCCGCGTACGCTATTGCCCTGGTACCACCATTCTCCGCAATCGCCACAGCACCATTGAACTTTTGTTCTAACATCCGCTGCTCTATATGCCTCGAAGCCGAATTTATCTGTTGTGATGATCTTGTCGTGGAAACCTGTGGCCGCAGCGTCCACGGATTTTTCATAGTAGTAGTAGTAGTGGTCTCTCGGACGATGCGTTTGTCATCATCAAGGTAATCGTGCCTAGGATGGGATAATCTGTCGTGATACCAAACTGGCAAAACTATTCTGTGATTGCGCAAGAGTACTCGATGATCCTCCGATGATGATAGAACAGAGGAGGTCACGGCTGCGATAAGCAGACTCTCCAGCAGTATTTTCAGAGTCATTGTTCGGCTCTTCAAAAACTTATGATGACTGCGAAATGTCCTGACAACTGTACGAGCCGTCACATCCTCAACGGCCACGGTGGACGCGTTAAGTTCGCGACAGGCTCGACGGATATCCGGTGTGAGATCTTCCACGGGCAGCTGAGAACACTACTGAGAGCACTACCGAACGAGACACACTGAGCAGGGCCCACGTGCTTCAGCTGCATCAACCCCACCATGAATCTCTTTTTCTCTGTCTCGTTCTTCCTTGTGTTTCCCTCTTTTCCCCGTTGCCGCATTTACTCGCCACATTCGCTTGTGGCCCAGTCTGCCCGGATTCTCTTTTCTTCCTTTCTCCTTTCCATTCTCATGCTGTAGCGACTGTCTGTTCTCCTGATATCCCACCAGATCCTTCGGTAACCACCTACGTATCCTTCCGCGACAATTTAACCGTACACGTGGAGAACCGCGTTCCTCTCGCAATTGCTCTTTACGAAGTATAACACTGTTCCGGACAAAGTTCTTACTCCAACTACGAAGGTATTGCGGTTAAAAAAACGGATATGGGATAACATATATATGATCTATACGCAAATTCCATCATTGCAAATTTCATCATTCATTGGAACAAAGATTCAGATGATTAATAATTAAATATTTATTAAGATAAAATATAAAATACATGATAATAAATACGAGTAAAATTATTCTGTGGAATATTGTTAAACATTTAATGATATAGCCTATGGTTAATTGCCTATGCATAATTTATATGTTATTTTTATATTACTTATGTTAGAACCTTAATAAAATAAAATAAAGTAAATAAAATAAAAGAATAAATTAGTAAACTAACATTGGCATATGCCTAGAAATAATAAATATTAGATAATAAATATAAAAAAATAAATATTAGATAATATAAATATAAAAAGATATTTGTTAGAAAAGATATCTTTTCTAACATCTTTTTATCTTCTCAATAACTAAATAACATATTTTTCAAAATTTTTTAAATTATATTGAATTCTTAATTTTTGTTTTTCAGTCAAAATTTTTAAATTTAACTGTAAAAAATAAAATATTTTAACCTAAAAACGTTTAAGTAGTAGACTTTTTAAGACTTGCGAAAATATCAAAATTATCATTTTTGTATTAATTTTAACATTTTTGCATCAGGAAATCCACTATACGTCTTTAAGTTAACATTTTATTTTTTACAGTGTTTATACAGAAAATTATATATATAAAATTAAAATTATATTAACTTAATTATATTTAAAATTATTAAAAATTATAATTATAACATTACAGTTAAGATTACATATATGGAAATAAGAGTTTCAACAATAAATAATCTTCTTTCCCTTGCAACAATCATTAGTTATATATTGAAGAATATATTTAAGAAGATTGTATATTGGAACAGTTCTTTTGAATCAAATTAACAGCAGAGAAATTACTTCAGATCGCCAACGATCAAATTTACAATGCAGTGAAGCTGGAAGTTACACGCATATTAGAAGTCTCTGTGCCATTCTTGAATCACTTCGGCCGCGACGTTACTTGAGACCAAGGTCAGTAGTGCAGTGGCTGCAACCGCAGTGAAGTCTTTGTTACCTTTTTACTCGTTCCTTACTGAGAGCCAAAAGAAGTGAAATAATTGCACGGATCATCGTCACATTATTGCCCATTAGAAGAGCATGAAGCACAAAAATAAAAGCATATCGCGACTGGCGAAAGATAAATCAATGTAGCAGAATAATATACCGTAACATTTGTTCTTATGAATACGATTTATCCTTCTTGTTCATTCATTTCTTCAATAACTCGATGTACAATAAAATTAAAGCAAATATCGAGAAAGTCTTACAATTTTCTTACATTGAGTATTAAGCGAGAAATATATTTTAGAATAAGAATGTAAATTTCAAAAAAAAAACAAGAAAGCAAAAAGAAATTCAGAAAATTATATAAATAAATTAAAATTGTGTATTCTTCAATTTCTTTATGTTAGTTACACTTTCTATTTAAGATTCAAATAAATGTGCCAATTTAAATACGAAGGACAGGATAAAGCCAAAGTAATGTTTTATTCAGACAATGTCGATAAACTCGAATGAAATGTTTATGATTAATGCTGCTGACACTATATAGGAATGTTAATCGAGCTGCTGATAAAAGTATCTTTCTTTTCATAAGTTTTTCTTTTCTTATATGTGTATATGATAAGCCTCGTTATCGAGATATCGTAGATGCTCTCTCATTAATTATCGTTCGCTTTATGCTGATAATTTGTCGGCAGTCCGACCGGTTCATCCTCACAATCAATTGCAGACTCATCGAAATGCGCGTAAGTAATCACGGCATTGGTAAAAACGATTAGTTATTTCCATAATTTGCTTTAGGCTGCGCTCCAAGGTACAACTGAATTCCTATATAATCATTTTCTAAAAATTATTAATAGATCAAATTTTCTTGCACATACCAATTTCATAAATTATTGTAATTCCTGAGATTGACTTAATTAAGAGTTTCGATTGTGTAAAAAATCTTGAAGAGATCTACATTGTTAAAATTTATTATTCTTTTTGCTTTTGATTGTTTTTGCTTTTGAGACTGGATTATTTTTATGGATTATTTTAACCATATTTATAAGAAAAGCACTTGGTTGAAATATAGGCATGCACATCTTAGCAATTTCTTTTTATAAAGCGCAGGAAATTCCACTCTGTAAAGAGGAATAATATTATGGTAAATTACTAAAATATCATAACATCTCATAAATCTTGATCTTAACTTTAAAAAAAATTTTAAATATCCGAAAGTTAATTTAACAGTTGATATATGACAATAAGTACAATAATCATATAAAAGCTATTTAGTAGCTTATATAACAATTAATAAATTGTTTATGCTTTATTCGCCGTTGTGTGTACTATAAAAAAATAAATGAGAAATTATTAAATATTGTAAATATTTGAAATATATTCTTATTTTATATCTAATAAATTATAAAAGAAATATGAATGTATACTAAGAAAACAATTATAAAATTATAATAATAACTTAAATTTAATAAATAGAATTCGATTAAGTTCTTATCACTTATTTCTTTCATCTTTAATGAAAAATCAATAATTAAATTATAATTTGTTTTCTGTAATTATTATACAATAAATTAATTTATGGAATTAGTTCTATAAATCTCTTTCCACGACTATTCTGTAATCAGTTTATATCATCAGTTATATTGATATGAATTTTTGAATGTAAATTCTACAAGCGATAATTTCGAGAATCATAATTTTTATATCTCGAGGCACGCATAATGATAGATAATCGTTAACAAAGTGCAGCTTTCATCGTGAAAGTAAACTATCGAAAGAATTTACTCAAAGATATCAACCATTTATTAAATATTAAATATAATAAAATATAATATAATAAATTGCTTTATTTTTACAAACCATAATTAGTTTTTAATATATATATATATTATATTGACATTTTATTTATCTAATATTATTCGAAGATATAATTTACTGCATTCTATCTATTTGTTAATTGAAAACGGAAAAATAAAACACAAGTTAAAATTAATTATGCTCTAAAATGCACAAATATATTTTAATATTGTTAGCTATTTATCAAAATAATATCGATTATTTTCCTGATATATGATATTACGATACAATGTGATGTAATATGAATACACATAATTTCTAATGTTCTTTAATTTCTGGACACCAGATACATGACTTAAACACGGACACATACACCAGACTCGGTCACGTATCCAGGTTTTGACCTACTGACACGATACAGTGACGTCACGGGAGAGCAGGAGGACGGCAAAAGAGTAGTAAGGCTGGTGGAGTTTCAACTTGACGAAGGAAATTTCTTCAGTATACACTAAAGTGATAAGGATAATACAAAAACAAAAAATATACATGTTTACTATAACTGTGACTGCGTCTGTTATATATTCACTGCGAGTACTGAAAATCTATAATATGCATAATGTGAATTATAGATTTTCAATATTCGCAATAAATAATGAAATATAGCTTATAAGATTAGAAAATTTTTACTTGTTAGTATAATATTTAAGTAGTTTAATTCAATTATGAAATAAATCGTAAATTCTTTATTGTCATTTTTATAAATACTAATCTTTAATTTTTTGAACTTTATGATATTTTCAATCTTACATTTTAAAAGTATGTTTATAAATTTAATACACAAAACAGCTTTAAAAAAAATTGTTCATTTGACAAAATTAATTAATTAATTTTTATTTTTTTCGTTGGAAAATATATGTATTATATAATATGTTTGATTTTTAAATTTTAAATAAAATGAACAATTTTTTTCTCAATATAGAATTTTTATAAAACTTATATTAGTTTGAAAGAGAGAGAGAGAGAGAGAGAGAGAGAGAGAGAGAGAGAGAGAGAGAGAGAGAGAGAGAGAGAGATATATGCTTTGTAAATTATGTAATAATAGCTATGTTATAATTTATAGAGGAATCTCATATTATAAGATATTATAATTTTTACTCATATATTTTGCAAATAGGTATATAAGTATTTAAATAGAATAGTATTAATACAAGAATATCTCTTAAGTTTATTTTTTATAATAAAAATTTTTTGTAAAATATCCATAACTAGTAATTCTTTACCATTTAATATGATTAATTAAACTATTCTGGATGAATTTTGCTATATTCCGCTCGTGTTACATGTCGACTAATCGCCACGCTTTTTAGCCAACGTCAGATTATCTAAGAACGGCGCCATCCTTTGTCTAAATTCTCGCGCTCTCCCACTTCACTTCATATGTTATTTTACAACTTTTTGTAGCCTGTTTACTTGTATTTTTGATCGAATTTTCCCGCGCAAGCAAAACCACCAAATTTGCCGCAATCTCTTCCCCAGCCGATGGGAAGCTCAAAACCGAAAGATGTGATAGATCATCGCGCGATCAGACAAAAAGTCTCCATCGTCAAGACCCGTCGATGACAGCTTCCTGGTTAGGCTTATCATCGTTTAGGTATTCTTCATTTTGATAACAACGACTCTGTCTGTGCCATCGGACTGTCATCACGATACGAAGAACGAATGTGAGAATCAACAGTGAATGTGAATTTTTGGGGTGGAGACTTAAGACATCAGGTGGAAGACTTAGAATAATTATAAGACGTCAAAGTATGTGTATTAACTGTATTATTAGTATGTATAATATAAGATATATAATTCTCAACTTGATTATACAATTAAAAATTTTCCAGAGTATTTGTACATATATACATATTTATTACTATCTGTCTAATTTAAAGTTATTATATACATTAGAGATAAAATATATTATATTTTTACCTTTACACTAAGACATTTCCTTTCATAGACATTTTAAATTATTTGAAAAAAATTTTTTTTTATAAAAATATTAAAGTCTTATTATTTTCTAAATTAGAAACATGCAATTAAAATTCTAAATTTACTTTTGCAAATTAAGATTAAAAATAAATATGTAAATAATGAAATCTTAGTTTGTTATTATTTTATTTTGTCATTTTATTAATTAGCTTAATTTATGAATACTCATTATAGAGATATTTAAAAGCATAAGTTTATAAATTTATAAATTTTTTCATATAAATTATTTTAAGAAGAATCTATAATTAAAATTAGACGAAAAATTTAAGACGCAGTGTATGCTCAACTAAATTGTACTTGTTATATCAGAAACGTTCAGCAACAGATAAGCACATTTACTATACTACATGCGGGACGCGAATCACATGTCCTTCCGGTTCAATAAGCGCTTCCTCGAAATGTCTCTTCATATAAACCATCTCCGCATTTAAACACGAACGATATATCTATCGTTGATGTATCGTTATGTGTTTGAACTCAGAATGTCGTATTTTCCGTCTTGCGGAAATATAGTGAAGTTTGCCTTGACATCATAGTGAAATATCTCAAATATATTTCTTCGACAGCACTTGACTTCCTTCACATTATTTCATTGATTTTTCTGATGCATCGGACATCGTTGACTTTTCTACTGTGCAACTTGTATTAAATGTGTAACATTACATGTCAACATGTCAACATACTTGCTTCTCCATCTTCTGCTAATTCTGTACTCTTCTGCCCTAGAACTGAAATATGAAACTGTTTCTACACACCGACAAGAAATTGTTCCCTTATTCTTTGTTCATGTGAGGCTCATGTTTCATATTCGGCAAGAACTGAATCCTTACTCTTGTATCTATTTAAGCCGCTACAATCGCCAACGTAACTGTATTAAATTATTGATTTATATTGATTTACGTATTACTAGCATAATGTTTCATTTCTCTTTTTCTCTCCCTCTGGAATAAGTATGTGCCTGTCAATACTTACATTAGTGTCAATACCTATATTATTTTATATTTTCTTTTTTCAGTGACATTAACCCCATTAGTTTCTCTTGTGTTCTTGTACTTTAATAATAGTTAATAGTTTAACTGAATCTGTCAAATGTTAAAATAAAACAATGATTTTTTAAAGATAATTTAAAAATAATTTAATCTTGCAATTCATTATCTTTGTGATTCTAGATTCTACCGCCATCATTTACGAATAAGCGTTTACGGCAATTCTATGTTTCGGATAATCGACCCACCCCCCAATTTCAGACACAGCACCAGCGAGTGGATCTATAAGGTCAGTTCTGACAATAAAAACATGCGGTCAATGCGAAATTTACCCCGGAGGTCTCTGCCAAATGGGTCACTCCGGTGGAAAGAAAGGAGAATGAAGGTTACGACTACGGAGATGTCGCGGTGCCATAAAAGTCGAAATGCTGCCTAACAGAGTGAACGTGTTCGAGACGTAGTGGCTCTAAGCGAATTACCTGAGATCCACGTGGATCTCAAGGTGCAGCCTTGAAAAGCTACGATGGCCGAGAGATCGATCGTCCGGCCGCACGATGGTTTCTCGTGCGATCTTGAAACCAGTATCAGCAAGAAGTCGCACAAATCACCTGTCGACTTCTAAGTATTGCGATGTTATTTTATGAATAATCTGTCTTTAGACAATTTTCATTATGTTATAGAAGATATTATTTTTATAATAAGTAATTATAAAAAAAACTTACATAAATTTAAATCAAAATATAAGTGTTAACTTCAAATATAATTGTCAAATAAATTAAGTGTATATGCGTTAATCATACCATAAAAATTAATGATAATAATATATTCAGTCATTTATGAATTTTTTTGTTGTTGAAAGTAATTTTTCATTTCAAATTAATGCTATGACAAATCGCACTTTCGTTCTAATTTTAATTACAGCCTAGATCTGTTTGCATTGCTTACGCTGTTTGTACTGAGCATCTTCGTTTTCTCTCTCTTCAACGTCTAAATATATGTATATTATTGATAAGTATACAAATTTTTAGAGGTTTCAGCAACTTGAACAGATCTCATGATTGCTTTAAGATTTATTTATTATTTTTCTAATGTACAGAAAAGCTGTTTTTACAGAATCAATATTCGTATTTAACATGATTATTATATTATAATTAAAAAAAAACCTTATAGAGATTCATCCTAAGAAAAAATTAATTAGTTAGATACAACTTCAATACTTTTGAAATCTTCCTTTAATTAATTTTCTGAATATCATATAATATTTTTCATACTTCTTATACTTTGATAAAGCAATGAGAATGTTATTAATGGCACAATATATTATTTTACAATAATATTAATTTTGTTAGTGTTTCGTATAAAGCTATATGTATGTGTATTTTCTACTACTAAAAACATATTTATTCTTAGATGTTATTTCTCTGGTCGAGAGAACCAACCCCAGATCCAAGAGCCAGTCCATGGTTTGCCTGGTTCGCGACGGCTGTTGTATTGTGGCGTTGTCGACGTCGCATTACCAAAGCGATTTTGGCTATTTCACCTTTGAGATTGTTAAAGAGACGTGTTACTGGTCTAGCTATCAATCAGAAGACAATTCTGAAACAAAAGAGACACAGCCTTGCTCAGCTACACAAGCATAAAACTGTCGGCATACGGCGAACGAAGCGATTGTGCACCGGCGATGGTCTGCATGTGTCCGACAATATGTCCATGATACCACAGATCCACTACAGAGTCACCAGGAGTGGTAGAATTTACGGGAAATACCCGAACAAAACCGCCATCCCAAATGGCATTCAAGAAAGCCATTGATATCGCGCTAAAATTATCAAACCCTCAGCTACTGTTTTTGTCTCTGTATAAATCTTGTAATTATCATTGTCATTGTATTGTCAACATAATTTCATTTTGAAAAAGAAACAATTTTTCAAATATATACTTACATTCTTTTTCTTGATAAATTCCTTTTTGAAAATTGTTCTCTTTTTTAATATTATCTAATACAAGAGAGTTTATAATTATACATTATAAACTCTCATAATTATACATTATGACGTTTATGACAATTTTTCGCGCTTTTTATAATTGAATAATTTTGGCAGAATCGTTTTGCATGTATTCCATAGAATTTGCAATGCCAAAATACCTTTAATTTGACTATTTACTGTTTTTGTTATTGCATATAATGTAATGCAGAAATTATATAACGTAAATATGTGTTTTGCATGAAATCAAATAATTGCAGATTTATTCCAATCAATATTCGTAAAGTATTTTTCTTGTTTGAAGAAATTTCCATAAAAAAGTTTATTTTATCTGTTTTATCCTTGACATAATTTAGAAACAAAGTTCAAAACCTTAGAAAGAGGTCATGCCACTTAGCGTTTTGGATTTCTGGCTGCGTTCATCTTTTTATCGACCAAGCACAAATCAATAAAAGTTGACTGCGTTTTAGGACGCCTAGTGCTTTTATACAGAATGCCCTAACTTTTTCAGATGCTTTCTTGGATGTTTTAGCCTAGGAACATTTTTTTCTTAACATTTCAAGAAAGTAATAGTTTGAAATTTCTTTAATTAAAATCCAAGAAAGCATCTGAAAAAGATAGGGCATTCTGTATAAATGCAGTAGACATCCTAAAACGCAGTCAACTTTTATTGATTTGTGCTTGGTCGATAAAGAGATGAACGCAGCCAGAAATCCAAAACGCTAAGTGGCATGATGACCTCTTTCTAAGGTTTTGAACTTTGTTTCTAAATTATGTCAAGGACACAAAAACAGATAAAATAAACTTTTTTATGGAAATTTCTTTAAACAAGAAAAATACTTTAAATAATTTTAAACAAATTAATATTTTTGCACCGACATTTATTTATTTTATTTTTATTTTTAGAAAAAGAAATATTGCGTGTCTAGCATAAAAATATAATTTAGACATTAACAAAAACGTATAAACAAAATTTAACAATTACTTAAAAACACTTCTCTTTGTTTACACTATCACTTAAATTAAATCTAAATTTTTTTTAAAAAGAAAAAGGCTTTCGTCTAATGAATGGACATCTAGAAACGTCTTTCCTTAAGCTGTCGCGCGAGCGGTGTATCGCGAAAAAGCACTCGTTGGCATAGCCTAAGTAACAATGTAATGCTGCAGAACTTTCGTATCAGAGATGTGCCAATTTAAGCGGCACAATGCCCGCGGTTTCAGAATGAGCAAACGTATGGAACGTGTGCATCGTCGAGCAGAATGGTACGTAACTATGCCAAATTTAATCATTCAGTAGCTAGGCTACTGACATCGGGGCTGTACTCATTGCATATGTTGTTCGAGATTTTCAACAGGATATTTGTAACACACTCAATTGTTTTAAATTTCTTCAGATATACTGTTTTTTCTTTTCTCTATTTATCTTTAAAAATATATTGTATTATTTTTTTTAATTCTGTTTTTTAAATTTTAAATAAATATTTAAAAAATGTTGTGTATTAATTAATATATAGAATAGTTTAATAACTATTAGCACTTGAAATATCTTCGAATACTTTGTATATGTATAAAAATATATTTGTTTGTATCGTAAAAATATATTTTCTAATACATTTATCAATATGTTATAAATTTATCAAAGAAAAATTCTTAATAGCTAAAATAATGTTGTATTACTTTGTTAAAAACTTTTTATTATTACACTGTTTTTTCTTTACATTTTATAGTATTAAACTCTGATATTACCGTCTTACAATATTAAAATACGTGATTGCAATAGCTATATCTTATAAAGAAATCATCAAAGCTATCCCTCACCGATTTTAGAAGGTTTTAAATATATTGTAAAAACATCAAAAAATATTAGACTAATATTTTTTTATCAGCGTATCTCAAGGTTTAGGAATTGAAACACCCCCTTGAAACAAATGGATTGTTTTCAGCAAATATCTTTGCGAAACTATGTGATATAAAAAAATGTTTTGTATATAAGATTTCTAATATTTTATACTTTATACATATATATTTCATATTGCTTATTTCAGTATTAGTCTATATTGTGATTCTTTAGAATGAAAACAAAATTATCTTATTACATTTTTCAAATATACAGTACATTTACACGCCTGCAGAAATATGTATAATAACAATTCCCCCCTCCCCCCTCTTGTTCAAGAAAATAAAATGTCGAAAAATCGATATCACTCGATCTTCCCTTATTGGCAGTATATTTTGCGCAACACGATGGAATGTGATTGTATTTTTATTCTTAAGATAATAAAAAAATATTGTCGTAAGATGAACTTTGATTATCAATACACTTCAATATACTATTTAATGCTGATTCATTTTACTTTTGTTATTATGTGCGCATACTTTTGATAATATTTGATATTATTTCCTTGCGTTCTTATCGATTTGACGGATCTTATACAAGTAAATCAAAATGCATAAGGAAGAGATATTATAATAATATGTCATTCAATATTAAACATAATACAATATTAAACATATCTCAACAATCAAAGCTCACGCTTACAAATAGATTTTTGTCATCTTGAAAAATATAATCATTCCATCGTATTGCGCAAAATGTTTTTCTGCAAAATGATTATTTTGCAAAATGTTAACTTTAATATTACACAAAAAATATATTTCATATGTTTCATGTATTTATATAATTATATTATAAAAATGATGAAGGATGGCTCCGATGGTTTCCTTGTTATATCTCAATAATTCACATAAAAAGAATATTATTTTCAAGACTCTTGTTAGTATTATATTATCAGTAATGAGTTAATCAATAATAACAGAAATACATATAAAGCAGACTATTTTTACTTCATCAAAAGTAATTTATATTCATTGCAAATTAACAATTCAAATTGTATATCAAAAAGAAATATAAATATAATAATAAATAAATTAAAATTTCATTTTAATGAAAATGACATTAACATGCAGAATTAATTCCAGCTTTCTTATTTTTAAATAACTATTGCGACATCAAATAAAATTCTAATGAAATGTCTGAAAACCTAATTTAAATTCTATTTGATATAATTAACAGTGTACGTAGTCATCTCATGAGAACGGTCAGCGATTTTCTAACTTTAATCAAACGAGTATGAGAGTAAATTACGAGGAGACATCAACATGTTTAATGATAGCTGATAGAAGGGACCAACTGGTCCTGAATAAACAAATATTCAAATAAGATTATCAATACTTTGTTTATTTGAAAATAAAATTGTAATTTTATAATAAATTTTAAAGATTTTATTAAAAATAATCTTATTAAATAATTGCAGAAATTATTTAAAATATTTTATTACTTATTATTGTAGTAATTTTGCAAATTAATACAGATTTAGAAATACATTTTTTTTGCTTAGAATGCTTAGATTAATTCAATATAATTTTTTAATTATAACTATGTAGTAATAATATATGTATATTAACAAAAAAATAGGTCACTGGGTCGAGACAGTGACCTATATTTTTTGCGGATAAATGTATATAGTTACAGCATTTTATAAATTTCTACTATTAAATATTATATAAGACACAATTCAATATAATATCTGAAATTAATAAAAAAAGTTAATTATATGTAAAGTTAATTATATTTTGTCATGGAATAAAATAAAGTAAAATTTAATTAACATTCTAAATAATAATTCCAACAAATATTATTTAAACAAGTACAAATAGAGAATTTAATTAACTATAGTGTCTCACTATAGTTAACTATAGAGTCTCACTGATTGTCTAAGTGACCAATTGTAACTTATCGATTCCCTGTTTATTTCTATATCATTCTACTTAAAAAGACAGAAATTATTTGGATTTTTTATTGACATTACTTTGATCAGTTGATACCATAAAACAAATTGTTTGATAATGACATATATGTAATTTGGATAATTTGTATATTCAAGCTTTCAATTACAATTCTAATAATAACAATTAAGATTCTTAGGGCAATAAATAGAAAGATATATTAATATAAGTCTGAGACATTTTGTATTACAATTTAATTTCAGAAATCTAATAAGTTTCATAAATTTTTAAAATGCAGTAGAACGGAACGTCAAGGTGATCGAGTTATGGAACCGAGAATCGTTAAAAAATGCATTATGAGACATTTAGTCGAGAACAGAGAATAGCAATCCAATGATCACCAACTTTTTCCGCTCAACGCATTTGACAACCCTGAAATTGTCGTGTTCTTGCAGCAGCGAGAGTGCGAGCGGATTCGCTGTGGCCTGTGACGATTCACGATGGTGTTCGCGCGGGGCATTGCGACGGCAGGGTCGCAGCCTCGAATGCGCCACGAAAATGCCCGGGTGGGAAAGGGTGGATTGGGGGCGGCGCGCAAGCGTCGTCGTTGTCGTATCGACGCTTCGACGCCCGGGCCGAGGGAGAGAAACGGATTTCTCTGTCAGTAGTGGTAGAAGCCCCGGTCGGGGTCGAGCGAGAGTGCGAATATAAGCGCGTGTTCATAGCAGTGTGATTTTGCGAATGTCTCTCGAGTGCATCTCTCAACAGAGCAAGAAAAATATATAAGACCTTAAAACGCCGTCACATAGAAAAATAACGACGAAGACGACAACAGATGTAGAGGACGCATTATTAGCGTCTTGATTGTCGCTTTCGATTTGGCCGGGTTTGCAGAGAAAAGTGGCGCGAGAGGGTGGACGGGAGTGTAAGAGACTGTGAGAGAGGCACCGGCAAGAGCTACTGGTGCACACAATCAGGATGCGACTGAGGAGGTACGTGTGGTGTCGGTCGAATGTAATCAATGGTAGCAATGAATAGCATAGATGGAGTAGACAGAATGCCCGACATCGGATACTGCTCTGGACCATGATGTTATCTTTGTTTTGCTCGATTAGTTAGGATTTTGAGATATTATAATTGCGTTGCTTCAGTCTATTATTTTTTATATAAATTCTCTAATCGCCATACGATAGCTTTCATTGGATGATTTGGAAACTGCAAATCAGAAAAGCAGGGAAATGGGGAATTTAAATTTGATCTGTATGTCTGATATCTTCCAACAATCGAATTCTTCGTGTTCTCAGTCAAGAGAAACCTTGCGCAATAATATACGCAGTCAATTGAAATTACTTATTCTGTTAATGTTTCTTGAAGGTGATCATTTTAGGATAATAACGATGTATAAAATGAATAAAACTTTTAAAATTTTTGATATTTTTTCATTTGTGCTAACTCTCATATATCTTTCTCTATTTCTGTTTTCACTAATAATTCTGATTTATTAGTATTAACTAGCATTAAATTTGATACAATAATGTTGGAACTGAATATAATAATTTTATATCAATTAAGGATTCTTAATAATTAAAAAAACCAATCAGGATTTTTAGTATTCAAAAAAAGCAAAATAAAATAGAAGATATTGAAAGTTACTCTATTAGCTTTTATTTTATTTTTTTTTATTATAATAATTTATTATAAAGTGGTGTACAAATTTTAATCTAAGTGTAATATTTCTTTATTAGAACAGACTAATTAAATAAAACCTATGACACTTTGAGTTAACTATTGTAAAATCAAAAAATTAAAATATTATGCAAACATTTTTTTTATCCTCCTTTCTTAGTTGCAAATTGTTACAAAAAGCTACTAATAAATGTACAAACAAAAGACCATTAAAATTTTATATTTTAAAACCAGGCACGCGGCTGATTGCCCTGAAAATCTACGATGTGCATTGACTCGCGCGTGCTACTGGATCACCTCTTATCACGACACATGCGCATGGTTGAGCAAATATTCGGTTAACTAAACAAAAGGGAGTAGCTACTCGGACATGGCTTCGGTTGTTCGTCACCGTGCATTCTGATATGAGAGCGTTCTCTCGCTCCGATGATAATTGAAGAACCCCGCCGGGAAAAGCGTTGCTCCATGTTTTCTTTTTTGTCAGCCGCAATGAGACCATGCCGTTGATTGCCGTCGGATATGAGAATAGATAAAAATAGCGGTTCGAACCCGCGAGGCCGTGTTTGACTCAACTCTTCCATCCTTCATAATCTCTGGACTATACATTGAAAATTTAATTAAAGTAGAGAATTAAACTAAACATTAAGTTAAAGGTTTGATTGAATTAAGTTAACTGTAGCAGATATTCCAATCTTTATTTATCAAAAAATAGTTATAAACTTTTATTAAGTTATTGCTGGATAATTTGTTTGCAGAATATTTTTCAGATTGACTAGTTTTTTTAACTATAAGGATTTTGATCGCGAACAAAATAATAGAAAATAATGATTTTTATTCCTTTATTGGATTTTACATTATATTGCATCATTTTATATATAAAGTTTAAATCTCGAAAGAAAGTGAAATTGTTAAAATCTTTTCCAACTTAGTGTAGTGAATATTTAATGTCATGATGTTCGATAAAAAAATTAATGGATATAAAATTATATACAACGATTAGTGTCTATGATAAAATATTGTGGATTATATCGAATAATAATGTAGATACAAAGAGGAGATACGATTATTATCATAATAGAATTTAAATAATTTTGATATAATATAAATCGAAATAATTTGCAGTTTTAAAATTAATAAATTAAGTAATAATTTTTATAATTTCTGTTATTATGGTCCACATTGTGACTGTAATTTTCTAAAATGTTTGGTTAGAATAGGTATTTAATTTTTATACAGAATATAATATAGTTATATTTAAATAACATTAATAACAATGTAGTAAATATTAATTTATATATAATAAAAATTAAATTACCAACAAAAAAATTACTAGGTATAATTACTATCAGTTTAACATATATATATATAAAATTTTACTTATGTTACACGTTTAATTTAGTTGCACTAGAGATTGAATAAGAAGATTCTTTTTGTTATCTTATAATATTAATATTTCTTTATGAAAGAAAATGACGTCAAAACAGTTTACATCGCTTGACATTTCTCTCGCAATTTTCTGTCTTAAACAGCAAATATTACATATGTGAATTTGTCTTCAATTATATCACGCAAGAAATAATGTAGGTAGATATGTATATAATAGTTTTGCCATAGATTCTGTGTCCTGAAATGACCCTTTTAACTGCTTTGATCATTTAATCAATCTGAAATCGATTTTTCCCTAGCAAAAAAGTTAAGAAAGGCCATCGTTTTATTACAAATTTTTTATTTTTATTATTATATTTAGAAACTTGGTAAATAAACTTAAGATCAAAATGTTATGTTTTTACAAATTTTATCTAAAATTAACTATATAAATTGTTTTGTAACTTCTTTTTGTTTTCCTAAAATTTTTTTATTAAAATACTTTTACTTTTAATTATAACTAAATTCAACAATATTGGTTTTTTCATTGTCGTTAAGAAAAATACATATTAACTATGAAATGAGTAATTTTGTATGTTAAAATTCAAGAAGTTATTAGCGATATCATAAAATAATTTAAAATCTTTAATATAAGTCCAAATCATATTGATTGATATATTGATTAATGTGTTTTAATCAATGTATTTCAGTTTCTGTTATTCTGTGCTATTAAATAAAAAGTGTTTGGATTTTATAAAAAGTGTTTTGTGGTAATAGATCAAAAATAAAATTTTTATTTTATTAATTTATTACATATAATATTCAGAAAAGCTACTAATAAATTGATTGATTTTACAACTTTTTAAGTTTTACTTTTCAGCATTAAAGTGATTTTTACTTATTAATGAAAATTTATCCATTAAATACGTGTAAAATATAAAGGATAAAACTGTAATAAAAACTATATTTGTGTTACAAATATTGAATTTGTTATTATTTTTAATATTATTAAAAATTATTCTTAATATTCACACAGTACAACAAATAATAATTAATATTTAAAATAAGAAGGAATTAATAAAACTTGAATTTTGTATCGTCAAAAACAAGAAAAGGATGTAACAATTCAAAATATAAGTTATTTTTTTTAAGGACTAAAATTATAATTTTATAAGAAAAAAGATTCTAGATTATTTCTTTTCTAATTTTTTTATATAGTTATTTTAACAAGCGTATTATTTTTGCAAATGTATCATAAAATTATTGCTCCTTTACATTATATTTTACACTATATTTTACATTATTGCTTTTATATATATACTTATGTATGTATATATAATCTCATATCTATATCTATATTTACAAGCTTGTATAAATTATAATTATAGTAAAAATATGGTAAATTATAGTAAAATACTTCGATAAAAATTTAAAAAGATATTGCAAAAGGTTCTAAAATTCTAAAAGCATTTTATTTTATATAATAATTTATATAAAATAAAAAATATACATATACCCGAATTGATTGCTTATTTTATTGAATAGATTAACCATATTCTTAACATATTGTACGTGTTTTAAACTATTACTTGAACCGTGCAACAAACAAAATTGTTTTCTCCGACGTGATTTTGCATGATCAATATCACGCTAGTGAATGAAAACTGCTGATGACTATTTCGCGTTCTAACAATCTCATAGGTCAATATTTGTATTGTACCTTTTTTATATTTGATAGAAAGGAAATGAAATGGTAAAATCAGTAGAAAATATCATCGAAATCATCGAAAATATCGACATTAGTAGCGATAAAGGAGATAGGTAGCGATCGTCTTGATTTACTCAAATCGTAATTTATTTGGGATTTCATTAAGCTGCTTTTTACGTAACAATAAGTAATAACTTTTACGTAACAAAGTTGCATGTCAGCGCTTATGACGTTTTGCTTATAATTAAGCAACCATTATAAACGATAATTGCAACATATATCGATTTTCGAATGATTACGTCGCTTTCACGTGGATAAACGCCCACGCCTTGATTAGAGCAGCTGGTTGTATCTGGTTTTGAATTGTTGCTGGCTGCAAGTTTGTTGAAAGGCTAATCCAATGGAAAGCACGATGCCAGAGAAATGTTCAGTCGAAGATTCAAATTCGATGGTAAAAGTTTATCTCTGAGAACGAATCATATTTTCGCTATTCACCTTATAGAAACAATGGATTAAATAAAAAATAATTGATATTCTTATATATATTGATTGTGATAATTTTATATATTTATAAATAATACATTTATAAATAAT
>NW_017259323.1:1727468-1731739 GCF_001594045.1 Atta colombica
TAATATATTATTATAAATAATATATTAATATCCTACAAACAAAATTATAAAATTAATACATATAGGTACATATATATTTAACGCATATTAAAAAATACTTATAAAATAAGTGCATAAAGCGCGATGTTCTTCCAGGAAAGTGTAGTAAATTAATTGTCTCAATTGTCTACATTTTATTATATACATGCAGTTATATATTACTTCTGCTTCATGTCGTCAATGATGTCACATGACAATGTGTCATCCTGTCATACAATGTGAAAGTTCCACTTTAATTTAGGAAACATAATAAACAGTATAATACTACAGTATAATACTACATAATACACCCCTCCATTCAAGATCGACTCAGCTAAATTATGAATGACGGTCGATACTAAGGGAAGGAAACTATCGTGCGGGTGTTTCCACAAGAGAAGAATTACGTGGCTTTTGCGGGAAAATAAAAAGAAAGAAAAGTCTTCAACAGTGGCGTGTATTATCGACACGAACGATCCAATACGCTCATTCTGTACATTATCCAACTGATCTATCCTTCGGAATGCAATTTTCCTATGCAACTTCCCTCCTCCACTCCCGTTCTTCACCTCTAAAACCAAACAGGACTGACACACTGACCTCAAACTTGAAATTGAACGGCACGCGTGACAGTCTTAATTTAGAACTTTTCATTATTCATTATACAGTATTTGCCTAAGGATAAGTTAATTTCTTTTTTGCATAATTAATAAATTATTTCTTTTATTTTTTTTAAATAACAGGATTAAATATTTATTAATAATATTTATTCAAGTAAAAACAAAACTCAATATCCGTTAATAATATTACATAATATTTATAAAAATTAGATTATGTTAATCTAAAAAGTTTTAAAAAAATCTTAATGGTTATATTTGAACTAATATATATTATAGATGATACTAAATAGTATCTAATAATTTTATATTCTAGATACTTTTCTTAAAATAAACTATATACTTAAGTACATTTTTATAAGTGTATAATATAATAAATTTTCATTATTTCTGCGTTTTTAAAGGTTTACCATGTTTATTGACTTCCTACAATTAATTAATATATCGCACGTTGATGAAAAAATTATACATCTCAAAATTAATAATTTTTCAGTAAAACATTTTTAATGGGCGAGATTTATGCCCAATGGACACAAAATATATAAATTAGATTCAGTGTATTAAACGTAATAGATGCATCTAATTTATGTATTTTGTGTCTATTGGGCATAAATCTCGCTCACTAAAAATACTGTATATCAATCCAAACAGATTAGGTATATAAAATATCAAGTTAAATAAAGAATATGCTAAATACTTGTTTTTTGCTATACTTCATTGTTTACCATTCCTTATGTTATCACCAAATAACATTAAAGCTTTGCATTCCCTACAATAAAGAATTTATATAGATTATGATATATGGTTGCGCTACTTACTATATTGACAAATCGATTTACTGACAGTGGTTTTATTAACAGTAAAAAACTGAAATCATAACATAATACTAATAATAACATAATACTAATAAAAATAATATAACAGAGTAATTGCATGCAAATTATCGTCATTCCTTCTGTTTTTTCCGACTTTTGCAGTAAATTCTATTCTACAATATGTCTTGATTTCCTGTTTCTTGCTTTTCATCTTTTGCCTTTTTGTTTTTTTGCGCATTGTTTTATCGATATTTATATTTCTTATCGCGTGTTTCTTATCTTTTCAGAATTTCAACTTTTACTTCGGGTGACAAAAAACAAGAAATTATCGTGTTAAATATGCTGACAATTTAGATTAGATTAGGTTGAAGAAATTAGTTCATTTTATTTAGCGGTAAACATAGTGCAGAAACACTATATATATATATATATATATATATATAAATAACATAATCTTTACAATAATAAGAATATTAACATGAACAATAACATGAATGAATTAATATAAGAATAGACTTTAACTGTCGGTCTGTAATTGTGAGCTATATGAAATAATGTTTTTCTTCGATAATTCAGAAATGACAAATTATATATAATGATATTTCTTGATTTCATATGACAAAAATACAAGAAGCAAAAAGCAAAAGAAAATATGACGCAAAAACAAGATGCAAAAAAACATATTGGATACATTCAACAGAACGCAATTGTTGCGTAACAATTTATTGATTGCAATTAACATGTTGAGTGTGTTCTGCTAAACATTCTTATAATATTAACTATCGCATGCGAGTATAGAAAAATCTTTACGATATATAAAAAATATGTTTTATTTTCCATTGACAGTGATTGAACCAATAGCAATAACTTTGTGTATATCAAAAATGTACAAAAGTCTACATTGTAAATTAGGGGCTTCGCATAATCAAAGGAATAGTGACGGAATAGAGAACACAGAGAATAAAAATTTCAACCAATCTATGCACTATATGGAATATACAATTTCTGATAGATTGAAATTCTTATTTTCTATTCCTATTCTCTATTCTTATTTCTTGATTGTATGCAATCCCTTACATTGTCATATACAGGATGTACGAAAAGTTCTGCAATACTTTTTAAATAATGCTAATGCCAATAATAACTTTCAAGCTTCATAACTCGAAAATTACTGATAAGTAACATACTTTATTATATGTTTTTAGAACTCTCTAAATAGGAATTTCCAATTAAGATTTTTATGTTAACCTAGTCCGGGCTTTTCAAAGTCATCCAAATTTAAAATATTATATTATCTAATAGATTTTTAAATATATATATATACTTTTTTAATGAAACATTTTTTTGAGAAATTGCTTATTTATAAAGATAAGGGTTCGGTAAAATGTAAAAATTTTTTTACACCTTATATATTATGTTTCAAAGAATGATACATTGAAAGCAGCCATTTGGGTCAATACATTTTACTTGAAACTCAGCATACTTTTATGTAATTTGTTGAAAATCATAACGACTGCTGAGTAAACATTGAGACGTTGAGTACGTTTAGGATCGTTTAGCAGACAACTATAAAACGGTTGCAAAACTGTTGCATTCTGTTGCACCTATAAAATAGGCTTAAATTTCCGCGCGATGTAAATACTGAAATTACTCCATATAATGTAAATTCTATCAATTATTATAGAATTGTAACATTATTGTATATAAATAAATAAACTATAAACGTGTTTTTCCTCAAAAATGTATTAGTTTTTAAGAGAGAGAAAACAGAGAGAGAGAGAGAGAGAGAGAGAGAGAGAGAGAGAGAGAGCAATTTTTTTTCATTATTTAAAAAAATGCTAATTTTTTACTTGTGTTAACGCAACAATATATTGTTAGATTATTGTATTAATTTCTTTATTATGCCAATATTTACATACGTATAAATTAAAAGTTGTTTTATTTAAAAAACTATTTCTGTAAAAATACATTTATTTTAATCACTAATATAGAATAAATAAAAAATATATACAAGATAATCGTAACAAATTGCGCATATAAATTAAAATTCTTTCGATTTTACAGTGATACAATTACATCGATTGTATATCAAGATCCTCGAAGACCTAACAATATCGAGGCCTAAGAACTTTCCTTTCAAAAGGTGCGAAGAAGCCTTAAAAAAAAGCCGAAAAAAACAAGCGTGCAGTAGCTGAAAGTGCAAGCTCTCTAGGAAGATCCAGTATAGCGGAAAGATCGCGAAAAGGGTGAAGGGTACAAACATTTAAGGGTGGGTGGGGGGGATGCAGCTCGAAAAGGTGGCGGTATGGAGGAGCACTCGTTGGAGGCTCTCATGCAGGCGGGCCTTATTTTCGTGGTCGCCGTCGCCATCATCATTTCAAATCTTCTCATTATCGTCACCTACCTCAACTTCCGCGGTAAGTCAAAATTCTTTGCCTTATATTGAAACAAACATTTAAAAATTATATTTATGTCGATTTTAGTTGTCATATTTAATTAAACGCATTCAACATTTCAGCGTATACTTCTCTTTTTGCATGTATATACACTTTTTTTTTAAAGTCATAAGCAGTATAACTTCATTATTAATAGAATGAACTATTGATTTAGTTCTTCATTCTAACATCAAATAATATTGTACATTTTTGTAAATTTGATAATTTTGCTATTTTGTCATTCTTACATTTCCTTTATATATTCTTATCACAATTTTGATTTATATATGATGTGAATTTCAACATTTTTTAAATGATAAATCCTTAAAAATATCAAATTCTTAACATATATTTATTTTTAAGGTATAAATTCTTTTAATTTAAAA
>NW_017259323.1:1731839-1742239 GCF_001594045.1 Atta colombica
GAATTTAATGTTTCGATCTTTGAAAATTCTAGAAATCTTAGAATTAATTAGTTGCTAATTTCTAATATAATTTATATCAATAAAAAAAAGAACAATGAATAAATAGATGATAATAATCACGTATATCATATTAAGAATATTTTATTTTTATAGGTCCCTCCGAGGTGATAAACTACTATTTACTATCACTCGCCTCGGCAGATCTTCTGTGTGGTGTGTTAGTGGTACCGCTCTCGGTGTATCCAGCATTAGTTCGAAGATGGGTCTACGGAGATATCGTGTGCCGACTCGTTGGTTACTTGGAAGTCACGCTTTGGGCGGTATCAGTATATACCTTCATGTGGATCTCCGTAGATCGTTATCTGGCCATCAGGTATATTTCACTTATATATATATTATATATTATACGAGATATATTATTAATTATATATGACAAATGTATTATAATTATATCATATATCTCTTGATTATAGCAATACATAAATCATATTAACATACTGTGTTTATACAGATCTTATTGTATTTTTTATTTTATTTTTTTACTACATATTGTGCATATGTGCTTTTATATTATAGATATTTTGTACATTATTACTTTTAATTGTAACAGTTCTATTATCTGATAAAATATCATGGCTGAGATTTGGCTTTTGTAAGCTCTTTCTACAGGCGACTTTATAATAATATATGGATTTCTAATTTGTGACTTTTGCAGAAAACCACTCAGATACGAGACAGTACAGACAAAAACCCGATGTCAATGCTGGATGGTCTTCACATGGATCAGCGTGGCGATGATGTGTTGCCCGCCCTTACTCGGTTTCAATAAGCCGATTTTTGACCGCGAGGCCTTCATCTGTATGCTCGATTGGGGCAACATGGCCGCATATACCATCACGTTGTCCATCCTCGTGTTGGGGCCATCAGTCATTACCATCGTCTATACATACTTCTACATATTCTCCATGATGAGGCGATTGAAGTCCGGCGTTCTAATCCACGACAAGGAGTATGCTACTGCGTTATCGGAAAATCTGAGCAACCCGAGTCACATCATGTCTTTTGTCCTAGTAATGGCTTTCTGGATATCATGGGCACCATATGCCGGATTAAGGATATATGCAGTTGTTAACGGACCTCCTCAGGTAATATTTCTTATAATCTATTGAATTAATATTTGGAAAAATAATTTAATCTTAATATCTAAATTTAATCTAAATATGAATATCTAAATATGTTAATATTATAAATAAATTTACTTAATGTATCTTAAGATCATATATGTATTATTTTTAATTAACTATATATTTTTAATATATGAATAACTGATTGATATAATTTTAATAGTATTAAATAATATTTTTATAAGTGGATACAATATATTGCAAAAAGTAATAAATTCAGAATCAATGAGAAAATCAAAGTCATCTATAATTAAGCATATGATATTTGCATCAAAAAGAATTTTCATTTGCGCTTTTTTGCTTATAAGCATATAATCATTATAAATTGGAATTATTTATTATTTAGTTCGAAAAGCACTTAACAAATTAAAAAAAAATAACAGTCAGGATTTTACCTTCAAATCGAAAGAAAAAATAACAAGAAAAATTAATAAAGAGTGACTTCACAAATTACGAGAGCAATTTAAATTTAGATCGAGAACAATATCTATGTTTGAGATTTTTATGTTTGATTGATTTCTTCCGAAAATTAAATAATTACAAAATTAACTGATTAATATAATAGTTACTTTCAATTTTAATGTAAAAAATAATACAATTTATAATTGTTTTATTTTGCTGATGGAGTAATACATTTCTGTGATTGTTAAAATTACTTTTCTGAAAACTTCAGTATTAGGACGACTGTAATGACACTCGCTTGACATTGATATGATTTAAAAATAACTTTGAACTTTGTGAAAAGAGGCATTGAAAATGAGACGATTAAAAATGTAGGTCGGTACGTTGTAAAGCAAAGTAGGTTAATAGAGAATGCTTGCTAGTAAGCGTAAGAAGTTTGCATGCAAGGACATACTTCGTATGACACTTCTATAGACGAGAAAAGATATAGAAATACTTCTCTCTTATTCATCTGTACATGATAATTTTTATAATATATTTAAAATAAACTTTATTTCTTTTTTGTTTAAGTATTAATTGAAATCAGTTATTTGCATTAAAAAGAATTTTCACTTGCGCTTTTTTACTTATAAGCATATAATCATTACAAATTAGAATTATTTATTATTTATTATTTAGTTCGAAAAGCACTTAACAAATTAAAAAAAAAACAATCAGGATTTCATCTTCAAATCGAAAGAAAAAGTAACAAGAAAAATTAATAAAGTAACTCCACAAATTACGAGAGAAAATCACTTATAAATATTTGTTTATATGTAGTTATAATACCTCTAATTTCTTTGATCTTATCTTACTCAATTAGGTGCCGTTTTTACACTTTGCCGTGGTGTGGTTGGGAGTCACAAACAGCTTTTGGAAAGCGGTTGTGCTGAGCACACTAAGCCCCCAGTTCCGGTTAGCCGTGCGAGTGCTCTGTCTCACCATATGCTGTCGGCACAGGCGACTTCCACCGGAACTTCTCGGCCTCGACGACGATGACTAACGTCATATCGACTACGTCTGCAAGCAGGGACGCTTATTTTGCGTTCTGTACTATCCGCGACGCGTTCTTAAGAAGTCGCTTTCACATTTATTCAAGGATCGTCCTCGCATCTTGGCACCACTCGCAAGACAGCTTCTTAAAATTTCGCGCTCTGACACAGGAATAAATAAAGATGCAGTTCATAAATATATTGGTATTGATTCTTAATTTACATAAAATAAAAGATTTAAATAGAAATAAAAAGTATATATTTAGTGATAAATTAACAAAATTAATAATTATATGGGATATTAAGAAAGACTTTGAAATATGGAAGTAAATTTGTATGCTTTATTAAATTTTTTTGAACTTTTAAGTGGAAAATAAAGCATAGAGTTCTAAATTTTAGTTTAATTATATAAAGATTTTAATATTTTTTCAAAGAAACAAATCTCTGTATTATAATGTTATCTGCATTTTGGTTATATTCACATAATTGTATTATAACGTGAATATTACGTAATATATTATATATATATATTTTCTCCCTGAAAAGAATGACTTTTGGTATAAAAAAAAACGTAAAATTTTATCCACTTATAAAAGATTTACAAAACGCTAAATGAAAGATTTATGAAAAACAAGTTTCCCAAATTTTGAAAAAAAAAAGAAAGAAAATTGAATAGTTCTATTACACTATTTTGCTCATTGCAATATAAATGGAAACAGTATCATAAAAATAGTTAAACGTTCTCTACTAAAACTATTATGTATCTCAGATAACATAGATAGCTTAAATATTATTTAGATTAAACTTTATAAATAATCAAAATTACAATCAATAATTAGCTTGTCCAATTTTTGAAATAAAAATCATTATCACAATAGTTCATTTATATGAAAAAAACAACGCAAAGTAGTGAAAAAATGCGAGTGGTGCAACGAACTATGCGAAATATTTTGCCGGCGGAATTCGGCGACTCCGCCGACGCGCGTCCATTTCTCTAAAATAATCTCGCTTCGCTCAAACACGCTAAAGTCCGTTAATTAGAGTCCTGTTAATGGGGATGTCTTTCTGTGCCGTATACAAAGATGAAATAGAGAATCGTTCTACGGTATTTGAAACTAATCGCCTAGTTTATGTCGTAAGATCACGCTCAATAAATGTCGTAGTAAATTATGCGAAAACCGTGAGTTACTAATGTCTGTCGCGCAAGCAGGTTACAGATCCATCATAAATTGATCTATTGAACTAAATGACGTCGGAATATATGCGGGGAGAGAAATTTAGTCAATTAACGGAGATGCCTCTATGAATGTGACGCGTCGTCGGCGACGAGTTTTGCGTCGTCGAAGTGTCGTCGTGCCCGTAGAGAACGCCCTCGATAAAAAATAATCGAGTGCCGAGCGTGCAAATTAAGCTTTTTTAATGCGCTTCCTAGCCGCCGGCTTTCTATGCTCTTTCTCTTTCTCGTCGGAAAATTTCAAAATAAATAATGAAATCAAGAAATCTGCGTGTCTTCAATGCCAATTAATTCGCTTATCCTTTTTCTTATTATTAGTATATTTGAATACTAACAAGACTAATAATCATAAATTATAATAAATTATTAAAATGGCATAATTTATATGTGACTACTTGACTTATAGATATTTAAAAATATTAAACAGCACATTCGTAATAAAAGGGATAAGTCGGCAACAGCGAATTTGTCAACTTATATGAACTTATATGAACAAAAAGTTGACGAATTGCGTGCAAGATTCCAATGTAGCTCAATAACTTCTATGACGAATATAAATTCTAAGTAATTTTTTTTACACTTATCGAGATTCGCTTTCGTAATGTGTTAGCGAAAATCGATTGTTAAATTATTCAAATGATGGGCTTTTCGACAAGAAAGAAAGGATGCTTCTCTTCAAAATCTAGTTAGGCTCTCGTTGGCTTTCTTGACGAACTGCATTAACAATACCCTCCCTATGAAAATCAAAATATCGTCGTTAATCTAATTCTTAATTTAGAGATCACGCGCTAGTTTTACGGGCATTCTAACTCGGCGCCCTCTATAAGCTTTATTATTAATCTTGTATTGAACGATATATACGAAATCAGCTAATAGTAACTTTTTTGCATGAGAACGTAAACTATTGCGTCCAATTTTCGCACGTCTACGTGAACCATGACAACTCGAGGCGCAATTTCAAATATGTTTTGGACAGCTTATGTACAATCCAAATCAAAATTGAAAATGGGACCGATATTGTAGAGAAAGGTCGATAAAAAGAAAACATGTTGATATAGAAAAACTCAGTTTCACAAAATTTTATGGAAAAGGGAAAACTTTTGATTGTTTAAATTTAAATATAGCGCAATCAGCGAGTGCAAATGTAAAGACACAGATTATTGGTTTAGTTTATCATTAGTTTATAAACAAAAAATCATAATTATCGTAGTTTGTTAAATCAAGACATATAAAAATATATGCAAACATTTATTTAAAATTATTGATTCTGTTTACACATACATCTCTGACAAAAAATAGTAAAAAGAAATGCAATATTCGATCATTCTTGCAACAAAAAATGTAAATGTAATATTGACAAAATTAGAAAAAGATTATTAAATATTTATTTAAAAAATTAATTACTTTATTACTTTATTATTTATTACTTTATATATTACTTATTAACTAAATGATAAAATTGGACATAGCAATTAGAAAATAAAAGCATGAGAAATTTTTTCTGATATTAAGTGAAAAACTTGTCTATGTTTTACAAGAAATTATGAGTTTCAACACACAAGAAGAATTAGCGAACGTGAACAGATTTGGCATCTACTACGAATAGCACAGTACGCTAGAATTAGGCGTAGTTGAACTGCCACGTAACGTCGCTAAAATGAAAAGCGAATAATGAAATTTGTCAAAGTTTCTTCACTGTGCTCCTGAATAGAATGTATTTGCGTGGATGTATGGACGCGCTCTAATGTTTTTGACAAATATTAATTCTGTAAATGAATCTATATGCAAATCGATGTCTAGGAAAGTCTCAGCTTCTGTTTTTTACTATAGACTCTAATGCCTTTTATTCAAGTATAACTTTTCTCTAAGAAATTAATCCAATAGAAGTGTTTAATTGCTGTTTAATTCGTGATATTTAAAACATTGAAAGAGCACAAAAAGTGTTTTTCTATGAATGATGAAAAATAGTCCGAAATATCTGCTCGTTATTTTAAATAAGAACTAAAATTGTTCAAGTTGAAAACAATTTTAATCTGAAGCAATTATTTTTTGTATAAAATGATTTCTTTTTATACTTATATGTAATTTGAGTTTATACATATACAGTTTTAAGTAAAAAACAAATAAATAAAAAATAAAGACAATTTATTTCAAACAAGTTGTATACAAAAAGATTCAAGTTTTATTTTAACAAAAATATTAACAAATTATTTATTTTAATATTTTTCTTAATTTATTTAATCTTCATATTCAGTTTTTTTTTTAATATTGTAACGGAATACATTTAATAATTAATGTAGATGTTTTTAATCTTTTGAATAATTTTATGAAAATGAAAAATAATTTAATTACTAATTTATTTAATATAACGAGAAGATGTAAAGAAAAAACGTTTTATAATCAAGATGTCTCAACGGAATTATTATCAACGGAATCAAACAAAACCATCAACTATTTTCTAGTTCAAATGTTAGCTATATAAATCGGCTAAAAACTGGCTAAAAAGTAACGCAGGTTCGAGTAATTTAAGGAAAATTTCGGGGAATGTTTAAAAATTTCAACATGTAAATAAGAATATAAGGTATGTCAAGATGTCGTATGTTTTATTATTGAAAATTGTTATATAAGTTATTGTCAGTACAATGAGTAATGGCGATGTAATCACATAATGGAATACTTCAGCTCAATTTCATGAAGACTTAATATTACACAACCGCATTACTTATTGTGCTGCTAATAATACAAATAAATATGATAAAGCAAACATAATTTGTGTTATTAACGCATACGTTTCCGGTCCCAAAAATATTTCCCCAGAAAGATTCCATGTTTTCGAACTGCGACAATTTTTGGCCGGACTCGGCTATAATGCGCTAACAGATTTTATTGCGCATATCTCTTTGTACGTATAGAATTGCTCGTTCGGTTCTTTCGTCCAGATCCGAATATCTAAGCTTTACTCCTGTACTTTAACATCGCCGCTGCGCAGTGGTTCGAGATAATAATATAGCATTGAAAGGTCTTTCTGTCTTGGATAAAATACATATTTCACTCTCTCTTTACTCTTATTCATATATCTATGATTAACTATTTAACTCAGATATCGCAATGAACACTTTTACGACTATTTAGATTCCAAAACAACATTCTCTCAAACATTTAAAACATTTTTTAAACTTTAAAAACTTTAAAATATGGCTCTCTCTCTCGATATTAAATATTTATTAAATTTTGTGTTAAATGTTATGGATAAAAATGTCATTAAGATACTGTTTTAATTAATGACTCATTTTAAAAAAGATATTAACATCAATTTTCCATATCAACAAATACTCATAAGAGTTTTTATAAATAATTTAATGAAGATATTTATTTCAAAAAAGCAATTCGTAGATTGTACATTAATAATATAAACTTTTAAATAACAATTTTTATTTAAAATAAAGCTAATTAATATAATTTCATATTGTGATCGAGAATTCCATATTTCAGAGTTAAATATTTAATTAAATCAATGATTAAATAAAATTTATTACAGCTTTTTTTTCTTCATGCTTAACTATTTTATAACTATCAAAGAGTGCCACACAATTAAATTGTGCAATACATCTCGCACCACTATGCACACGCGAATTCGCCAAAATCGAGCAGTATTAAATTTCTCAGCAATTACGACATTCTAAACATGTGAAAGTCGCTCAAAAGAAAAGTGAAGAATAGTTGCGCGAGAGAAAGTAAGATTGTAGAATTAAAAGAGAACAAGAACCGGTCGTCCATCCAAATAAATTTGATTGTTACAACCGATAGAAATGAATTTGTCGGTGATAAATAGAAAAATGAATAAGTAATGAGAAAGACACGAGAAAAATGCGAAAGAAAATAATGAGCGAACAGAATTGATCCCTGGCAGTTTCCCGGGCGGCCTTCATTATTAATGATTAATTACATTTTTGTACCTAGCTGCTAGTTTTTTGTACTAGTTTTGTAATGTACCTTATCACAAGCGCGCTGTTATTACATATTTTAACTGATTGTTCGCAGATGGATCGCTTTGATAGATCGCATGAATATGTTTGCGATCATCTTGGCATCAAAATCGACGATTTTTGCACAGAATCGAGTTATATGCTCGGTGTGGTAACCATAAAAGTCGTATTATATTAATGTTTATATTTGAGTTCTCTGCAAATCTATATAAAAAATATGTAAATATAACATAAAAATAATAGATTGTTGCGTTCAATAAAATAGATACGTATCGAAATGTTTTAATTACAAACATTTAAGTACAATTGTAATTTTTAAGTACAGGCGCTTTTAAGTACAATTGTAATTTTTAGTTAAATTTAATATTTTTATTCTATAGAAAAACAAAAGTAAAAAATATGATAGAATGAAAGTTTTTTTTATGATTATCTGTGTGATTTAACATTACTTTTTTAAATATTTCATTTTATGGGTATTGTGATTTGTAGAGGACAAGAGAAATTAGCGTCATTTTATTGTGTCAATTTCCTTACAAAAATAATACATATATTTTTATTAGTTAACAAGGCAATTTCTGTCAATGTTTGCAATAAATTTGTCCCTCTATTACATGTTACATTTTATCTTTTTATTTAAAATACATGCATCAGCGATTGAGATTACCACATTTAGTATATGAAGTAGAAAGTGATGTCTTGAGAAACTATTCATAGATCAGGAATGCTTCGCGGTTTCAATTAGCGCAAAATCAACACATGGTATAACTCAAGTTGCATTTTGCCGACTGTATGAGACGGTTTACAGACACACGCACACACAATGTCAATTTCTTATTATATTATTTAATTATGACATGTGTACAAAATAATATATAATTATATACAATTATTATATGCGTGTGCGACTAGTTGCTGCGTGATTATGTGAATCAATATTGAATAATTCGAAGTTGTTGTCAACCATAAACACTGCAGGACAATCTAACATATAAGAATAATAATAGTAATCAACAACTTTCCATAAGCGATTAAAAATCACATAATTTTGATAATTATAATGGATAATAACATTTCATTTTTTATTTAATTTTAAGAAGAAAATGCATTTTTAATAATATTTTATTTACGTTATTACAAAATACTATTACAAAATATCTATTACAGAAAATTAAAACAATTGTAAAAAGTTGTAACTTTTGATTGAATTGTTTATAAATAAAAATAATATATAAATGTTACATTCTGTGTGTGAACGCAATGTATCAATATTAGACGTATAAATATATGTTTTACACGTTATTATGTTGTAAATAAATAAGCTTTAAATTTTGTAAGTAAAAATTCTTGTTATTATATACAATTAACGTCTAATCTAAAGACTTTATGATGTGGTTTGTAAATCGTTTTATTTGCTCGATAAAATGTTAACTCGTATGTAGGCAATCAAAATAGATTTAATAAATAATTCTTTTTAGGACGGACGCACTGTTAAAACGAAGTTAGTATTAATCAATTTCAATAAACATGCAGAATATTATCTTGCGATATGTCTCTTCAAATGAATATTGATGGAACGATAGAACAATAGTATAATATGCGACATGCATCCGTCTTAAAAATATTAATTTGTAATAGAAATGAAGGAAATATATGCGCATGCAAATCGCCGTGAAAGCAATCCCGATCGGAGTATAATGAGCGTACTAGATATGTCATGATGATAACGTGATATAACTTTGATGATAATGTACAATATTAACGATTATTGTCATAGAAATTAGATATTACAATAATAAACAAAGAGGGCGTAGATGCCACATATTTCAATCGATATGAAATTCAATATGGAACTCGTTTTAATTCTCCATAATGCCATCTTTAACCTTGTTCTATTTAATTTATTGTTTATGTATTTGCTGTGGAAAATTAATTAAATAATCAAATTATTTAAATATACATATGAATATAAAGATTAATTATATAGTATACAGATTATGACATGAAATTATTTTATATTTTTCATATTAGTTTCCAAGAAAGATTTACACAGATAACATTAATATCTTTTTTTTTATTGTATTCAATAATTATTATATATGGCTTTATACTTATATTCAAAAAGAAAGTTAAAATGATATTTAAAATGACTTCTTATATATTTCCTTACATTAGTTATATATTTTAAAAGATTTTTCTTACATATCATTTGCTTTTTAAGTCACATAAACTTATTTACTTTTATTAAGAAGAGATAAATTACACAGTAAAACGATTGTTGAATTGATTTTTATTGCACAAATTTATTTTAACTTTATCTCAATACAAACATAGACGCTAGATACAATTTATACTCAAGTGTGTCTGACCTGACACGAACTGGTACTACTTGCTGACTATGGAGGGATTAGTGGAGGGGGGACTAACTTACTTAAGTTAGTCAATACTAAACGTTAGTCGATACAACAATATCTTCATTTATTAGAATAAGATTTTAAGAAAACTCATATAATAGCAAAATTTGTACATAACTTTCCATTAATTTAATATTTCATATAATAATAAA
>NW_017259323.1:1742304-1745626 GCF_001594045.1 Atta colombica
ATTTATATTTATATTTTTATATTTATTATTATCTTCTTATTTAAAGCAAAATTAACTCAAAATTCTTGAATATATGTATTTATATAATATATAACGCAAAGGAACTGCAAACTTAATAAAATAAAAACAATAGAAGTTACTAATAATTTTTAGACAAAATTTTAAGATGTTATTAATTAATTTTGCTTATGTATTTCATCTAATTAACATAAACTATATAACGTTAAATTTATTTTATTTTGTTTATGTATTAATAATTATCGTATAATTATCAATAATTACATAAATAATTAATAATTAAATAAATTTTAATTATGTAATCTTGAAATTTTTGAATTATTTAATTTTTACTTTTTATGTATATACATGCATATATATTTAATATTATATATTTAATATTATATCAATGAGAACTAAATAATGTCCTCAATACGTTGTGCAAATAGCGATTCAAATAATAATCACAGTACTTCAAAGTAGTTCAATCAATAATCGTCTACATAATTTCACATCAGTTGCTTTTCAATAGCTGATAATATCGGATCATTCGAATTGATTTGATATTTTACTTTAAATCTTTTATTTAAGCTTTAGTACATTTATTAATAATAGATGAAAGCAAATTTTGTCTATTCTTAGAAACATCTTATTTAACTTTGCATTATCTTTAAAACGAGTGATGGAAGAGAGATGGAAAGTGATAGATAGAACGAAAGAAAGAGAATGAGTACTGACTAAACATAGAAACACAGTTAATGTCGCATTACGGTACAGACTATACAAGGACGTGCATCGTTTCGTAGTGTCCTCTCATAAAAGAAGATTTCAGAAGATTTGCAACATGATGGAAACTAGTGACGAAGCCAGAGTAAGCAAAATCGCGAATGATGAAACTATTAATAATAGCTTAGATATATCTATTTATGAGAATGCCTTTGACAAGTGTTATCGATTTATTCGAGCTTGGCTCCTACCAGTACCAAGACCAACGATCACTGACTATATTAAGCTTTTTCAGCAATGTCTTTTTGCATACAAATTTTGCATATAAGTGTGAAATATCACGCAAGATGTATTTGCATTCGTCCAGATCGCAATCTTGAGCGAAGTTGAACATATGCCCTTTTGCAAATTTAAGGCAGAACCTGTCAAGAAGATTTATTTCCTAACTTTACGAAAGTTTCTAATATGCAATTTTATCTATTAAATCACCTTTTGCACATGTTAAAACAAGTTAATAAAATGCAACGTATCTACATGATGCACGCAACTGACAAATTTTATATGATGTAGGTGCACAAAAAGCAATTGCGTGTGTTAATCCATTGAAAAAATTTGTGTAATATAATTATATTATATTTATATATATTATATTTATATTATATTTATATCGAATATAGATACATCATTTATTTTGCGATCTATGTATACGTACATATATATATACTTACAATTAGAACTATGATACACGGGCGATTTAGTAGCGTTACTAAAGTAACGGAACACATATAAAGTTGCTGATATGCATGATTTAGCTACGGAATAGTACTATGAAATAGAGCGAATGTGATTTTATAGCACCACAAATTTATTTATAATATAGATTCCGTTGAAGAAACATTTCTATTAGCATTGTTATTTAGTAGAACTATATACACATTAGCGAGTTTCCCATCACTTAATGGCGCGATTAAATCGCCTGTGCACTATGGCTTTTAATATTATATTCAAATTTATATGAACCAACGATATATACAGCAATATATTCATATTTGATTATCATGATCGATAATCTGTCTAAACATAAAAATATTATGTATGAATACATGCTAATATTTATTTTAAAAATATTTGTATATTCTACATACTCACTGAATGTATTTATTAAAAATACTGTTAATTAATATTAGTATATTCATAATAGGTACAGTTTATGTAGGAAGCAAAGGAAGAAAGATGAATGTTTAAAATCAAATGGAAGGGCCTCTTATTTGTGTCAAATCTTATCCGTATGGTAAAAATTGATACACTGAGCAATTCATTAACTCTATGAGTATATTCTAAGAATGTTATTTTTATTGTGAATGTATAGAGGAAGATTATCAATATTATACCACTTTGTTTTTAGATTATATTTCTTAAATAAAAGTTAAAAATAAAACCTTAGAAACATAACTAATTAAAAAGTATCTTTTATCAGATGATATAGAAGTTTTTATAATACCCTTTATAATTTAATAATAATTAACTTTTTCATAAAATAAGTAAAAATGAGTCCCAAAACTGAGTAGACAATAATGCCACATATTTCTCTTCTTTCTCTTTTATAAGAGTCACCTATATAAAATATCTATATAAAATATCAAGTATATCTTTTAATTTTTCATCGTAATTATTTAGTATTATTATTATTATTTACGTCTTCTAAACAGATATATAATATTAGATATATAATAAAATAAGGATAATTGAAACATGAATATAATGAATACATTTGCAATTTTCAAAATACTTACTGTTGCTATTTTTAAGATTGTAACAATTGTATAATGATGTAATGTAAACTTCAGACTAATTATAGTTATTTTGGGTTTCACGTGTTCCGAAATCATTTCCGAAATCATTTCCGCGTGTTAGAATATTTATTGACTTACTCTATTATGTGTTATCTATTATCCGTTATTTCGTAGATATTACAACGTTTAACCCTTACAATTTCACATAAGTAATGTAACAAGATATATGCCATGTGCATAATGCTTTCATATTTACATTAAAGACGACTAATGTTCATCGATTTGTAAAGAAAACATCTATGATATAGTAATATTGACTAATAGCAAACGAGTAGAATTACGTGGAAATTTCCACACGACACGAGCGTCGTTCAACAATGCATCGAAGGGCGGTGCCAGACACGAAACCGTAACACTGTGAGCCATCCCCTCGCATCACCTTAACGCTCGCAGAAATTCGATGAGCTTGAGGGTAGTTTTTGATGCAACTTACACTTCATTGCTCAGTGAGCTTTCAACCACGTGCCATTTACTACTTAAGTAATCCGTCATGTTCGTACAAGCCCCGCAGATCATCAAACAAAGATCGGACAATTCCGAAGATAGTAGTGATGAGGAAGGTCCTGAAGATGTTCTCCAGGTCAATCCTTCGCAATAAAATTTGTTTAATAATTCTATGTGTTGTGTACAAGTGTTGTGTACAAGTATTATCTATTATTTAAAATATAATAATAAAAGGAATTATTATAAATTATTGATATGAATAATTGTATGTATAAATATAAAAAATAACATCCTTTTATATA
>NW_017259323.1:1745726-1747213 GCF_001594045.1 Atta colombica
TAACTGGACATTGTTAGTGATTAATATTAAATTTTTTTGTGTTATTGTTACATTCGTTGCGTCATACTTTTTCATATAATCTTATTTTATTTAAAGAAATATTTCTTTTTATATTACTTTATACAGAAACGACGGGAAGAATGCGAGAGAAAGGCCAGGCGAGGAGAGATGGATCCTCGTTTAGAGTTCGCTTTTCAACTCTTAATGGATGCAACGCAATTATCGCGTCACGAAGTCATGGACCATGTCTTCGAGGATGACATGTTGGATGAAATTAATCAATTGTTTGTGCCGCATATGAGATCTACTCTTGTTTGGTACTATCAAGAGGTTGAAGAATCAGAACCTCCAGCTGATACGGTACAAAATTGATGATTGTTTGGTGACAAATAAAGACAAAAATAATCATGAGAATTTCATTAAAGGTGCAGCCAAAGACTGTTACATCTAGATCAGTCCCAAATGCAACGGCATCCAAAGTAAAGGAACAAAAAGAATCAAAGGAGCCACCAAAGAAGAAACTTTTTCTAACCGATGGTTGGCAAGTGCCTTGCACAGGCATCTGTATTTATATGTTTAGGTAATTTAAAATTATAATATTGCATTGAGATGCTTGTCATTTATTACATATTATCTCTACAATATTTAAAAAATTTGCTGAGAAAGCAATATTTAATATTTTATATCCTAAAAAATAGTTAAAATTTCTATTTCCTCCTTAAAATATTTAGAATCAGTGTGTCTAAACAATTACCAGAAGAAGGATTTCAAAAGGATCTTTACACAGGTGTGATAGATACAATGAAAATAGGAATAATAACTTCTGTTCAGCGAATTGTGGAGCAAGTATTTATGGATGCGTTAGCGCATCCTGGTGTAGAAGGTGAAGATGATTGTTCAATGATTAAAAGTCTCCTTTTACCAGGCTTAAGATCTTTTTGCAGCGCTCTTAAAGGTACTTTACAAACTCATATAAATCTCATTTTCCATATCAAGATAACATTTACAAATTGTTGAAAATTTATACATAAAAATAATATTTTATTTTATTTTATTATAATTAAATATTATAAAGATTATAAAGATAAAAATTAAATATTATAAAAATAGTAATTTATTTTCAAAGTTTGTTTTATTTGTTATATATGTGATATTTATATAGTTTGCGAAAAGGTAGCACTTGATGGTAGTATATTCAATGATGGCGAGTCAATGATGCTGGAAGTGCACAACTTTGAAGAAGCAAAGGCTTTTATAGCGAAAGAAAATGCTGTAGAACGAATTGAGCAAAGAATAAAACTTTGGATAAAAAAACTTAAAGATTTTATGGCGGAAAGTAAACAAGTTAAAAGAGAGAATGATATCTCTGGACCGCAACAAGAACTCGAGTATTGGAAACGGCGGGGTGCACAATTTAGTCAACTAGTCAACCGTTTAAAGGTTGAATTATTTACCATCTCTATATAAAATTTTTATATTTTATTTAT
>NW_017259323.1:1747316-1748664 GCF_001594045.1 Atta colombica
TTTTTTATTAAATTATACACACGGAAAACATATTTGGTTGAATTAACTGAAATTGTGGAAATTGTGAAAAATGAACGATCCAGAATTCTAGCTAAAGTTAAGTTTATTAGATTTCTAAATCTATCAGAATTCTGGTTGAAATAACCAATTTCAAAATTTATCAGAATTCTGTTTGTCCAAAATCTAATCAATTTAATCAGAAATCTAGTAAACTTAACTAGAATTCTGGATTGTTCACCACAATTTCAGTTAAATCAATTAAATATTTTTTTTCAATATATTTTTATTTATTTTAATAATAAATGTATTAATTATAGATAAAAATTATGCTGTAAGAATATAGTACAATGTTTTTATAAATGTTTTTTCAAACAAAAAATTATAGGATCATGAAATTACTATGTCACTTCTGTGTCTACAAGTCGCACGTTCAAAGTTAATTAAAGATTGGGTCGATGCGGAAGATGAAGTGACTTACTGTTACAATGAAGCGAAAGATAATGCAAAGTTCATCCAAGCATTAGAGAAGTGCTGCCATTGTCTTTACCTCGATGATCCTGTAAATTAATTTTTCCTAAGACAAGAACACGGCACATGAATTAATTTTATATAACTTCGCCACGTAATTAAAAGTTTTTAATTTTACAGGTAAAAATGCGAGATTCGCTCGTATCATTGTTACAGACTGTTCGATTAATATATAGTGTCTCGAGATATTATAATACTTCAGAAAGGACAAGTTCTCTAATGATTAAAATTACGAATCAAATGATTATTGCCTGTCGAGATTACGTCACGAAAAGAGGTCGAGAAGTTATTTGGGGACAAGATCGAGTAGCCGTTCGATCGAGATTAAAACACTGTCTACGTCTAAATAAGTACTGATTTTGGATAAAAAAACACATTTTATATTAAATAATAATCTTACAAGAATTAATAATTTTTATTTTATTATTACATCTTCAATCATCAAATTGTATTTTCAAAGCGCTCAAAATATTCTTAAAAAAAAATTTAGTTAAATATAATATTCTTAAAAAATTTAATTAAAAATATTTTTATACATTATCAAAAAAAAATAACTGAATTAATTGTTATTTAAGAGCTTATAGAGAAACGTACAGACTTGTTCGATGTTCACCAGCAGTTACAGAACAAGAATTTTCCTTCTCAGAAACTCATGTTTTTGGTCGATTTGATGCTTTCTGTGCTAGAATTCGCAAAATTCTCACTATGTTTGATCTCATACAAGATTATCAAACTCTCTTTGAAAGACGAATGGAAGGATTGCTTCTTGGAGAAGGTATAACATAATCTTAATTTAAATTTTTATTATATAAAATACATG
>NW_017259323.1:1748685-1767833 GCF_001594045.1 Atta colombica
TTGTTATAATTTTGACTAAAATGATGCAAAAATAATAATTAAAAGAAGTATATTTTAATTATACATTAAATAAATTGCTATATATCAAATTATAGCGTTAGATGAAGCCATGAAAACATTTGAAGAAGCTAAAAAAATTGCGACTAGCAAATCATATGATTATCTCGATTCAAGAAACACTGATTTTGATATAGATTATAATGACTTTATAGCAAAGACAAATATGTTGAAAGAGAACATCGGCGAAATTATTGAAAAAAATTATGCTGATGTATGGGAAACACCACAAGGTATACGGTTTTTAACGCGATTTGAAAAGGTAATAAATATATTCAACTTTTTAATAAATCCTCAAGAAATATTTACGCAACATTTTTAAATTATTTATTTTTTTAAATATAAATATAAATATACAAATGTTCTTTTCCTAAATATTTTTTAAGGTCAGTGAAAAAATACCTCTTACAAAATTGGAGGAAAAATATAACATTGTTGTGAAGTATTGCGATAAAGAGATTGATCGAATTTTAAAACTATTCAAACGACAAAGAGATGATCCTCCATTACCGAGACATATGCCGCCTATAGCTGGACGATTGACTTGGGCAAATTCTTTGAAGTAAATAAAATAATTATACTAGTCTGTGAATTCATACTTTTGGATTATTGCTTGAACAAACTTTATCGTTTCTTGTAATTTTTTAGGTGCTAAATTAAATACAAATATTTTCAAACAATTTTTTATCACAATATCTAAAATTTGTTTATATATAATTATTTAAAAATTAAAGAAATATTAAGAATTATATAAATTAAGATATATATTCTTAAATGTAAAGAAAAAAAATCTTTGTTAGAGTGCATCTGGACGAATTAATGGCATCTGTATCAAATCATCCTGTTCTAAAAACATTACCATTGACTGCCGATTTGGTGAAAAGATATAATCATGTAATTGCTATTCTGAAACAATATCAGACCGATATTGCTGAGATTTGGACGCATCAAAATTCTTGGGTCATCGAGGATTGTTTAAAACGGTCAGTTTTTAAATTCAATAATCGATAATTGATTCTGCTTTCTTAAAACACATATATAATCACAGATATTTATATATTGAATAATAATTATTATGACAAAATTATTAATATAAAATTATTATAAATAATTATTATTATAATTATTTAATATAATTAACAGACCGCTGCTTGTAGTCGACGAGAAATCAGCAAAAGTAAAAGTCAACCTGGAAAACCGAGTCGTTCTTCTATTTCGTGAGGCCGATTGTTTAGCAAAAATAAATTTGGAGATTCCAATTGTTGCACTAACAATATTAGCAAAAAAAGATTATTTTACTTTAATTACGGATTCGCTCCAACTTATAATCGAAGAATTTGTTTGTACTGCAAAACGTGTAAAACTAGAAGTTCGCCCATTATTGTTACCGCATTTAGTTTGCGTTGCATCGTTATTAGAACTCGGTTTAACAACTTTGACCTGGACCAAGCCAGATTGGAAAGATTTTTGCCACAACACGAAAGAGCAGATCAAAAATTTTGATATTCTTATCACAAGAGTACACGACGTATACGATAATAGGTATAATGGAAATAAAATAAAAAAATAAAATTGCTTGTTCTAAAAACAAATTTTTGGATAATAAAATAAATATGTGTGTGCTTAAAAAAATAAATTTGTTTCATAACAATTAATTAATTAATTGATGCTAAATTAATCGCTAAATAATAATTTTTTTGCTAAAGTTTGAAGAGCATTTAGAGACTTACAAAATTATACAAGTTAATTGAATAATGGTTGTGCCAGGATTTTGCAGGTATTGACAAGTATGCGGAAAGTAACTTTGCATGCTCTGCCAGAGTCCGATCAACCATGGACAATAGAGGAATTCATAGAGAAGAACGAGGAAATATGTAGAAATGCAGCAGTAGATTTGCATCGTAAAAGTACAATGATCGAAGAAGCAGTGGAAGAAGTATTGCAGCTTGTTAGAAAGGCTACAGATAGCTTTAAAAGTAATTCCAATCAATTTGATTTTCTTACTAGTGAAGGTAATGTATTAATGTTAATGTATTAATGTAGTCTTTATTGTAAATTTTGCAATTAAAATATGAGCTTTTGTACCATTCCATTTTAACCGTCGAAATACTATTAACGACGACCAGTCTTACGGAAGTTGAATTATTTATCTTTTTTAACACACACACACACACACACACACACACACACATATATATATATATAAAGTATGTGTCTCATCTCATTTGCAATACTTGTTTATAAATTATTTGATAAATATTGCAATTCTGGTGACAACAGTTAAAGATTTTGACAATTTAATCACAGTTACTGTAAAAATAGCAAGAAGATACATATTTACAGCTATTAAAAATTTTCTACATTTTCTATAAAAAAAAATACTGAAATAATTTTTATCTTTTCTATTTTTTTTTAAATGAAGGAGCGGAAGGAGAAGAAGCAACAGAACAAACAAGTCAACAAGATTGGTCCGTGGTATGGAATTATTTCGATGAGCCTCATCAATTATTGACGACACCCGGTACTTTACCCAAAGGCATGCAAGAAATGGTTCGAAATGCGGTATCTGAGATGAGACGATATTATTCTAGAAAAATCGTGGATGTATTAATAAAGATCACCAGAGTATCTCTAGATGCAATCAGGAAACGATTCATTCGAGAAATTGATTCGGGTATTTTTATAAAACTTTTGGTAAAATCTTCATACTATTAAAATAAACGCATCCTTAGCTTAATAAAAAAAGATTTAAGCTATTTTATTTATAAAACATTTCATAAATCTCTTCAATTATATTTAAAATTAATTATATTTTATAGAAACAATTCCGAATCCGGTGTTTTTATTACATGCAACACTGATGATTCCGGCAGTAACAGTTAAATCTAGTCTGGATGATATTCAAGAAGCATTGACATCAGTTGGAAAAGTTATTACAGGTGTTGCGAAAGGAGTGGCGCAGTGGAATTCTAGAGGAAACAAAGTAAAAGGATTATATTAATAAAATAAAATTTTTGAAATATTTAATACATCATTTTTATATTATTCGATTATTAGAGCATGTGGAAAAATCTTCCCTACCCATCCAAACGAAATCTAGCTAATGTCGTGTTGCGAGCACATAGTAATGCCGCGAAACAGAAAGAAGAACCAGAAGATATGAAAACTAGAAGGCGAAGACTTTATAAAATTCTCTCTGAAGAGAGACCCGTATTTCCAGTTCAAGAAAGAAACTTTTACACGATGGTGATGGATAATAAGGAAATTATCAAATTACTCGGCATGTTGAGCACTTGTACAATGGAATTGCGGCAAGTTAGTAATAATAGTATGAGATTTGATATTTATTAATGAATTCAATTACCATGTTGAACTTATAGGATTTGACAGAATTTCTCGATCGTTGGAAACCTTATAAATTTTTGTGGAAAAATGAACGCAGTATACGAGAATTGTTACAAATCTCTTTGTCAGAATTTGAAACTACTCTTCGCAAACACAGTGAACTTGAAGATCGATTGGCCACTGAGCCAGATATGATCATATTTGGTACATCGATTGCTGTGTCGACGGAAAAACTGAAATATGGTGTTTATACAGAAATCAAAGGTATAACATTAATATAATATAATATTATTTGAATATTACAATTATATATTCAATTATAAATTACTATAAGTAATATATTTTAAAAACGTATTTAATCCTTAAGGTAAGTAATACAAATTTTACAAAAAAATCAATCCATAACAAAAATAAAAATTGGAGCATAAATAGAAGAGAAAGTAACAGAAGTAAATGATTTCTAGAGCGTAAACGTCTTTTATATTTTATTTCAATTTTCGCCTGCTAGAGAAACATCGTTTATGCACTATCCTCTTATATATTTCAATTTATACTATAAAAGAAATACAGAGTACAAAAATAATAATTCCTACACACAGGTTGCACACATAAAATTGGTCAAGCAATGAAAAAGAAGTATCGTCGTGAAATGGAATATGTTTATGCATTAATGAACGAAATGGATCGTAAATTAGATCATCAAATTCGCGATCTGGATGACGTACGTCTCATTATGGATACCCTCAAAAAGATTCGAGAACAAGAGGTCGACATGGAACTGAAAATTGATCCCATTGAAGAAGCTTTTAATATAGTCACAAGATATGAGGTACCTGTAGACCAGGAATGCTTGGAGCAGGTAGATAATCTGAGAGACACCTGGCAGAAATTGTTGGCACGAGCGCAAGAAAGTCATGTCTTGCTATTGAATTTACAACCACAATTCGAGAACGATTTAAGAAATAATCTGGAGAAATTCCGTGCCGATAACGAAATGTATTGCGAAGAATACAAATCATCTGGGCCGATGCAACCAGGTTTGAGCCCCCGTGATGCTTCAGACAGACAAATATTGTTCCAGAACAGGTTTGATGGTATGTGGCGAAAATTACAAACATATCAAAGCGGCGAAGAGCTTTTTGGTTTGCCTATCACAGATTATCCAGAGCTTTCACAAATCAGAAAGGAATTGAATTTATTGCAAAAGTTATACAAACTTTATAATGATGTCATCGACAGAGTTAGCAGCTATTATGATATTCCATGGGGTGAGGTAAGAAATTATACTATCACCGTTTTTTATGTAAGATATTTATAATGTGTAAGTTTTTTTAATGTATAATTTAAATTATATCTATTATTTTAATTTTAATTTTATTAGTAATAAAATTTAAAAAATTATTTGTAAACTTTCTTAGTAATACACGCAAATTGTTATATAAATTTAATAATTGTATAAATTATTTAGGTAAATATCGAAGAAATAAACAATGAGCTGATGGAGTTTCAAAATCGCTGTCGCAAATTACCAAAAGGATTAAAAGAATGGCCAGCGTTCTTTGCGCTTAAAAAGACAATCGATGATTTCAACGATATGTGTCCTCTTCTCGAGCTGATGGCAAATAAAGCAATGAAACCGCGCCATTGGCAAAGAATTATAGAAGTTACAGGATATTCATTCGATCTTGAAAGCGAAGGTTTCTGTCTTAAAAATATTCTTGAAGCGCCGCTTTTGAAAAACAAAGAAGACATCGAAGATATTTGTATATCAGCTATGAAGGAAAAAGATATTGAGGCTAAATTAAGGACAGTAGTAAACGAATGGTCATCTCACGAGTTGACTTTCATGACATTCAATAACAGGGGAGAATTATTACTTAGAGGAGACACAACAGCAGAAACTATAAGTCAGTTAGAAGACAGCTTGATGGTTCTTGGTTCACTCATGTCAAATCGCTACAATGCACCTTTTAGAAAGCAAATACAACAGTGGCTCAGTGATTTATCTAACACAAATGAGATCCTCGAAAGATGGTTACTTGTACAAAACATGTGGGTTTATCTCGAAGCGGTATTTGTGGGCGGTGATATTGCGAAACAATTGCCAAAGGAAGCCAAAAGATTTAGCAAGATTGACAAAAGTTGGCAAAAAATTATGCAACGCGCTCACGAAACACCAGGAGTTGTACCCTGTTGTGTAGGCGATGACTTGTTAAAGCAACTTCTGCCACATTTGCAAGAGCAATTAGAACTATGTCAAAAATCTCTGAGTGGGTAAGTATAAGATTAGTGATGTGTACATAATTCTTCCTTCTTAGCAAACTCAAAAGGAATTTTAAGTAAAACACAAACTAACAGTAACATTAATATCATATTTCCATTCAACGATATAAATATAATAACACATGTTAAGGGGACATTAGATACATTGTTGAGTAGAAAATTATAATATTTGTAATGTTATTGTTTATTATAGTTTGTATTCTGCGGATTTTGATTGTTAATACTTTCACTTTAATGTAGCAACTGCACCTTTAATATAACATATTATAGACAAGGGATACTTTTTAATTAATATTTGTTTATAAAAATTATTTTCTTTAATGCCATTCTCTTTAATCTTAGATATTTAGAGAAAAAGCGCATGATGTTTCCAAGGTTTTTCTTTGTTTCTGACCCTGCGCTCTTAGAAATACTTGGCCAAGCGTCCGATTCTCATACTATACAAAATCATCTATTATCTATTTTCGATAATACGCGTTACGTAAAATTTCATGACATCGAATATAATAAAATGACAGCTATTATTTCATCAGAAGGTGAAACTATACAAGTAAGTATGTATATTTAATAAAGGTAACAATGTTTTATACAACTCTTAAATATTATCTTCAAAATATAGATATATGTGTATATATTTGTACTTAAATTTGTGTAATGTTAACATAAGTTTTGGAAACTAATAATTTTTAAATAAATAAAATTAAATTTGTTTGCAACTTTTTTTTAAAGCTGGAAAGAGCTGTAAGAGCAGAAGGTTCTGTGGAAACATGGTTGATGCAATTATTACAAACGTCTCAACTTTCTTTGCATTCTATCATCCGTCAATGCTACAGCATGATTAATGATGCAAATTTCAATTTATTGAACTTTCTCGACAAAATGCCTGCTCAGATAGGTTTGTTAGGCATTCAAATGATTTGGACACGAGATGGCGAACTGGCTCTGGCTCAAGCTCGCGCCGATAAAAAAATTATGACAGAAACGAATAATAAATTCCTTGATCTTTTAAATACATTAATCGATCAAACCACGAGAGATCTTAGTAAAATAGAACGAATTAAATTCGAAACATTGATTACTATACATGTCCACCAACGTGATATTTTTGACATTTTGGTATGTTATTAAATTAAAATTTTTGTGTACAGATGCAATGTATTAGAAACATAATACATAAATCTAATCTACATAGAATCTTAGATGTAACGGACAGATACAGTCATTTATACATATTCCATTTATTTAGTGTCGTCTGAATGTGCGGTCAATGAATGATTTCGAATGGTTGAAGCAATGCAGGTTTTATTTTAAAGAAGATTTAGACAAAACTTCTATATGCATCACAGATGTTCATTTTACCTACCAAAATGAATACTTAGGATGTACCGAAAGATTGGTTATTACACCATTAACCGATAGGTAAATGCAATCGTATTTTACGACATTGTACACCTTATTTCAGATTTTATATATTTTAGATGTTATATAACATTAGCGCAAGCCTTATCAATGTCAATGGGAGGCTCTCCTTGCGGTCCAGCAGGAACTGGCAAAACAGAAACTGTAAAAGACATGGGGAAGACTTTAGCAAAATACGTCGTAGTCTTCAATTGCTCTGATCAAATGGATTATCGAGGATTAGGTCGTATTTATAAGGGATTGGCACAAAGCGGTTCATGGGGTTGTTTCGATGAATTTAACAGAATTGAATTACCAGTTCTGTCCGTCGCCGCACAACAAGTTGCCGTAGTGCTTGCCGCAAAAAAGGAAAAAAAGAAGCAATTTATTTTCACAGATGGAGATCAAGTTGATATGTTTCCAGAACTTGGAATATTCATTACTATGGTAATCTGTATCATGCAACATAGTAGAATAAGAAACATGATTCTCTAAATGAAAATTTATTATTACATTTTTTCTAAATGACAAAATTTGCTAAAATTATACATATTATATATAAGAGGTACATTTTTATGTTTATCTTTCTTATGATAAATAATTTTTTCATATTTATGCAACTTTGTTTTTTTATAATGGTTTGATAATTACTTAATAACGATTAAGATACGTATTAGAACGTATAAAAATATTTCAATATTATGTAAATTATAGAATCCTGGATATGCAGGACGAAAAGAATTGCCAGAGAACTTGAAAATACAATTTCGCACAGTAGCTATGATGGTACCTGATCGTCAGATTATTATACGTGTAAAACTAGCTAGTTGTGGATTTTTAGAGAATATTACACTTGCTCGTAAATTTTATACTCTTTATAAATTGTGCGAAGAGCAGTTGACCAAACAGGTAACATTATTATGTACTAAAAAGAAAAAAGAGAAAGACATTAAAAAGAAGAAGGATTAAAATTTATTATAATATTTTACAATATATTTACAATATATCTCAGGTTCACTATGATTTCGGTCTGCGAAATATATTGTCTGTGTTAAGAACTTTAGGAGCGGCAAAAAGAGTCAATTCTAAGGACACGGAAAGTACGATCGTCATGCGTGTTTTAAGAGACATGAATCTTTCAAAGCTCATAGGTTATTATGCTAATTAATTTAAAAAAAAGATGCATAATTAATCGATACAAAGATATGCTAAAACAATGACATATTTTTCTGTAGATGAGGACGAACCACTCTTCATATCTCTCGTAGCTGACCTATTTCCCAACCAAGTTCTGGAGAAAACATCATATCCTGAATTGGAAGCAGCTATTAATGAACAAGTGGAGCAGGCAGAATTAATTTATCATTCGCCGTGGGTGCTTAAATTAATACAGCTATATGAAACGCAAAGAGTGAGGCATGGCATCATGACGTTAGGTCCGACCGGCGCTGGTAAAACTACTTGTATACATATTTTGATGAAAGCACTAACACAATGTGGTAATTCCCATAGGTAATGTATTAGAATATGTATATTGATTGGTACAAATATGTATATCTCTGAGTAATATGTATATCATATGTATCAAATATGTATATCTCTTCTATAAAATATTGCAAATTATTTAAAGCTTTTTCGATAAATTAATAAACATTTAAAATATAATAACAAATTATTTATAAATTAACTTTTACTAGAATTTATGTACAAATAATTTATTTAATTTTAGAGAAATGAGAATGAATCCAAAAAGTATAACAGCCGCTCAGATGTTTGGCCGTTTAGATGTTGCAACGAATGATTGGACAGATGGGATTTTCTCAGCTTTGTGGCGTAAAACACTGAAATTAAAGAAGGGTGAACATGTATGGCTAGTGCTTGATGGTCCCGTTGATAGTATTTGGATAGAAAATTTAAATTCTGTATTGGATGATAATAAAACATTGACTTTGGCTAATGGCGATAGATTATCAATGGCGCCAACATGTAAAATTATTTTTGAACCGCATAATATTGATAATGCAAGTCCTGCGACTGTTTCGCGAAACGGTATGGTATATATGAGCTCTTCAGGATTAGATTGGAATCCAGTTGTTACCGCTTGGCTAAAATCACGATCAACATTGGAGCAAGAAATTCTCGAACAATTATTTACAGATTCTTTTGCACAGGTAAATTAATAAAACAATTCTGTCTTTTGCAGACTACATGTTAAATATTTTTATTTTAATGCTAATCATATAAATTAATTATTTTCTTAACTTAAGAAAACATGCTTACTGTTGATCACTATTTGAACAGAAATTAGAATACATACAGAATATATTATATATCTCATTTTAATCAATCCAGTCAATTTTCTCTTCTAATTACATAATTAGAGGATTCATATTATATGAAAAAATTATATAATTCTATTTTAAAAAGTAGAGATGATCTTCATATTTTTTTAGCATTCCATCTAAAAAAAAAACAATATGACCAAAATACGTTTCCCTCGTTCTATTTTTATCTGAAACATTTTTTGTTTCATAAATAATTTCGAAGAAAATTGATTGGATTGATTAAAATGGAACACTCTGTATATGATAGGAAGATAAAATTAATTCATATTTTATTAATTATAAGCATATATTAAAATTTATGTTTTAACTAATATATAAATTTGAAGTACTGTATTTCTAATTTTAATATAAAAATATGTATAATTTTATAATATACATAAAATATAAATAAATTTTTAATTTATCAGGTCTATTCGTGGAGCACTCAAACGTTATCGCTCGCTATCGATGTCTTGCAATGTAATATAGTAAGGCAAATGCTTTGCCTGTTGGAAGGTTTGATACCTCCGGAGACATTATTAGAAGAAACAGAAGATGAAGATATGGAGAGAGACAAACCCCAACCTTTAACGGCAGAATATCTAACACGTCTTTATGTATTCGCGTTAGTGTGGGGTATAGGAGCATTACTAGAAACTGCTGATAGACAAAAATATGACAAGTATCTTCGAGAAAACTTTGATATTTTGGATCTTCCGATTTCTGACAGATATTTGGATGCTACAGTATTTGACTTCTTCGTCACTGATAAAGGCACGTGGGATACGTGGACAAATATGGTGACCAATTACATCTATCCTGAATATTCAACACCTGACTATAGTAATGTTTTGGTGCCTATACCGGATAATGTCAGAATTCAATATTTGATTGACTTAATTGGCTGTCAGGATAAAGCTGTATTGTTAATAGGCGAACAAGGATCTGCCAAAACTGTTATGATGAAATCATATATGAAGAAATCAAATCCAGATACAACTTTGAGTCGCTCTTTCAACTTTAGTTCTGCGACCAGTCCGTATCAATTCCAAAAAACCATTGAAAGTTACGTGGAAAAACGTTTAGGAAATACATTTGGCCCACCAGGCGGTAAGAAGATGTTGGTCTTTGTCGATGACATAAATTTACCGCAAATTAATGAATGGGGTGACCAGATAACCAATGAGATTGTCCGGCAAGTTATGGATATGAAGGGATTTTACTCCTTAGAAAAACCCGGTGACTTCACCGCCATTGTGGATGTAACTTTTCTAGCAGCTATGTGTCAGCCTGGAGGCGGAAGAAATGACATTCCCTCGAGACTCAAGAGACAATTTTGTATTTTTAATTGCACGTTACCTGATAACGCATCAATCGATCGAATTTTTAGCGTTTTAGGTGAAGGACATTACAATATTAAAAGAGGATTTTCTCAAGAAGTTCGACAACTAGTTAAAAAAATGATTCCTTTGACTAGAATATTGTGGGAAAAAACACGCGCAAAACTGTTGCCAACGCCTGCGAAGTTTCACTATGTGTTTAGTCTCCGAGATCTTTCGAGAATTTGGCAAGGCATGGTCGGTACGTTGTCTACAGTCATTGATAAAGAAAGCGTATTGATGTTGCTTTGGAAGCACGAATGTACACGAGTGTTCAGCGATAGATTTACAATACAAAGTGACAAAGATTGGTTTGATAAAGGTTTAATTAATGTTGTAGCTGATATTTTAGGAGAAAAATACGTAAACATGTTAAATCAAGATCCTACTTTCGTCGATTTCATGAGGTTTGTAGTATATAATAGTATATAATTATTGTATTAATATACATTGTAATTTAAAAAATATTGTGCATATTAATAAGAACTTTTTAACGCTAGAGATGCTCCAGAACCAACCGGTGAAGAAGGTGAAGATGCAGATGTAGAACTTCCTAAAGTATATGAACCTGTGTATGATCCTCAAGTGTTAAGAGAGAGATTAGACATGTTTCTGGCACAATTCAACGAAATGCAGAGAGGCGCTGGAATGGATTTAGTATTTTTCCCTGACGCTATGCTACACTTAGTAAAGATATCTAGAGTTATTAGGCATCCAAAAGGCAACGTAATGCTAGTAGGTGTTGGTGGTTCTGGCAAACAAAGTCTTACAAAGTTATCCTCTTTTATTGCCGGGTATAAAACGTTTCAAATCACCTTGACTAGATCTTATAACGTGGCCAATTTCTTAGAAGACCTAAGATTTCTGTATCGCACTTGCGGCACTCAAGGCAAAGGTACAACATTTATCTTCACTGATCTCGATATCAAAGAGGAAGGTTTCCTTGAATATCTAAACAATATCTTGAGTTCCGGAGTTATTAGCAATTTATTTACACGTGACGAGCAAGCGGAAATCATCTCAGAGTTAACACCTATTTTGAGAAGAGAAAATCCTAAAAAAACACTTAATAATGAATTAGTAATGGATTTCTTTTTGCAAAGAACTTGTCAAAATTTACATGTCGTTTTCTGTTTCTCTCCTGTGGGAGAAAAGTTCCGGAATCGCGCTCAGCGTTTTCCGGCACTTATTTCAGGTTGCACTATAGACTGGTTCCAACCTTGGCCTAAAAATGCCCTGATTTTGGTTGCTAAACATTTTCTTCATGATTTTGAAATCGCTTGTACCAGTGACGTGAAAGTTGAATTAGTGAATGCGTTAGGATCCATACAAGATATCGTTTCAGAAACATCAATCGAATATTTCCAAAGGTTTCGGCGCGCTACTCATGTGACTCCAAAGTCTTATTTAAATTTCATTAGTGGATACAAAAATATTTATCGATCTAAACAACATGAACTTGGTGAAGGAGCTAAAAGAATGGATACAGGTTTAGCAAAACTCGAAGAGGCATCGATATCAGTTGAAATCTTAAAAAGAGACTTAGCCTTAATGGAACAAGAATTAGTTCAAGCTTCTGAGAAAGCTGAGACAGTACTTTTAGAAGTGACAGAGAGAGCAATGCAAGCTGAAGCTTTTAAGAACCAAGTGCAAAAAGTTAAGGAGAAAGCGGAGCAATTGGTAGCTTGTATAGCTGATGAAAAAGCACTGGCTGAACAAAAGTTAGAGGCAGCGAAACCAGCATTAGAAGAAGCAGAAGCTGCTCTGAATACCATCAAACCTGCTCACATAGCAACAGTGAGAAAGCTGGGTAGACCACCTCATCTTATAATGAGAATTATGGATTGTGTATTGATTTTGTTCCAACGGAAAATCGGATCCGTTGTACCTGACACAACTGCACTGTGCCCTAAACCTTCGTGGGCAGAATCTTTGAAACTAATGGCTAGTACGACGTTTTTATTACAACTACAAAATTATCCAAAAGATATAATCAATAACGAAATGGTTGAGTTGCTACAACCATACTTCAAAATGGAGGATTACAATATGGAAACAGCCAGACGTGTATGCGGCGACGTTGCTGGTCTATTATCGTGGACAAAAGCTATGGCATTCTTTCATTCCGTTAACAAAGAAGTTCTTCCTTTAAAAGCTAACTTAGCACTGCAAGAAGCACGATTAAAACTCGCAATGGAAGATTTGGCAAATGCTGAGCGAGAATTATCCGAAAGAGAAATGGCTTTGCAGACAGTTAAAGAGCAATACGATAGCGCGGTAGCGGAGAAGCAAAGGTTAACAGAAGCTGCAAATGTATGTTTAAGAAAAATGACAGCTGCGACTGCTTTGATAAATGGATTAGGCGGGGAAAAGATTCGATGGACCGAGCAAAGTGGAGAATTTAAGATTCAACTGGGACGGTTAGTCGGAGACGTTTTGTTGGCAACTGGATTTTTGTCATATTGTGGACCTTATAATCAACAGTATCGAGCCAGCTTAGTGACTGCGTGGATGAATATACTGACTAATAAATTTATACCTTTCACTAAAAATTTAAACATAACGAATATGCTCGTTGACACAGCAACAATGTCAGAATGGACTCTTCAAGGATTACCGAATGACGAGTTATCTGTTCAAAATGCGCTTATTGTCACGAAATCTTCATCTTATCCGCTTCTTGTGGATCCTCAAAATCAAGGAAAAATGTGGATCAAGAATAAGGAGAGCACAAACGAGTTGCAAATTACTTCACTAAATCATAAGTATTTCCGAACTCATCTTGAGGATAGTCTTTCATTAGGTAGACCATTATTGATCGAGGATGTCGCAGAAGAACTTGATCCGGTACTCGATAATGTACTTGAAAAAAATTTCATTAAATCAGGATCTATTGAGAAGGTCATCGTTGGAGATAAAGAATGTGATGTAATGCCAGGATTCATGCTATATATTACTACCAAATTACCAAATCCAGCATACAGTCCAGAAATATCTGCAAAGACATCGATTATTGATTTTACCGTGACAATGTTAGGTTTAGAAGATCAATTGTTAGGTCGAGTGATACTTATGGAGAAAGCCGATTTAGAAGCGGAAAGAGTCGCTCTATTCGAATCAGTCTTGACTAATCAACGTTCGATGAAGGAACTCGAAAGTACATTGTTACATAGACTTACATCTTCAGAAGGTTCTTTAGTAGACGATGAAGCTTTAATAACTGTTCTTCAAGAAACCAAAACTACGGCCGAATCAGTAAATGAAAAGCTGCAAGTATCCGCTCTTACTGAAAAAAAAATCACATTGGCACGCGAAGAATTTCGTGCAGTTGCGTCAAGAGGATCCATTTTGTATTTTTTGATAGTCGAAATGAGCAATGTCAATGTGATGTATCAAAATTCATTGAGACAATTCTTGACAATCTTTGATAATTCAATTACAAAATCTATGAAGAGTCTTATAACTTCTGAGCGGATAAACATTATTCTACGCCATCTCACATATGAAGTTTGGGCGTTTACTCTGAGAAGTCTTTATGAGAGGCATAAATCTCTATTTACATTGATGCTAAGTATGAAGATAGATTGTCATAAAGGTGCTATTTCACATGCAGAATTCAATGCCTTTATAAAAGGTGGAGCATCCTTAGATCTTAATGCAGTAACACCAAAACCATTTAAATGGATACTTGATATAACATGGCTAAATTTAGTCGAAATAAGCAGACTAGATGTATTCTCAGATATACTAACAAAAATTGAATTCAATGAAAAGGAATGGAGAATATGGTACGAAAAAGAGAAACCAGAAGAAGAAGATTTACCTTGCGGTTATCAAAAAAGTCTTGATGTGTTCCGAAAATTATTACTTATTAGATCATGGAGCCCTGACAGAACTTTATCCCAGGCGAGAAAATATATCACCGAATCCTTGGGTAAAGAATACGGAGAGGCTAAAATATTAGATTTAGAAACAACGTGGTTAGAATCTGAAACTAGGACGCCACTGATATGCTTATTGTCTATAGGATCCGATCCGAGTCCTCAAATTACAGCATTAGCTAAACAAAAAACGATTTGTAAGTTAGTAATTTAATTAATTGTTTTCGTTACACAAAGAAAATTTAAGTCTTTCATAACAAAAACAAATTATTTATTAATAATATTTTTGGTGTTATAGCATTAAATTTAGTATCTATGGGGCAAGGCCAAGAGCTCCATGCTCGAAGAATGATTAGCGAAGCTATGAGTACGGGTGGTTGGGTTCTGTTACAAAATATTCATTTGTCATTGCCTTTTTGTACGGAAGTAATGGATGCTCTTGTTGAAACAGAAACTGTTCACGAAGTGTTCAGATTATGGATGACAACTGAAGTACATCCTCAATTTCCCATCGGTTTGCTACAGGTTAAAGTTCTAGTCCATAATGTGTATTTAACATATCTAATTCTTAACTATAATATAAACATATCGATTGTTATATATATGGAAAGAAGAATTTTGCGAAATAAATTTAAAGAAATATAATAAATATAGAAAATATGTTTCAGATGGCAATCAAATTCACAAATGAACCACCTCAAGGCATAAGAGCTAGTTTGAAAAGAACTTATCAAGCAGTAACTCAAGATGCATTGGATTACAGTACTCAATCGCAGTGGCCGCCCTTGTTATATGCTGTTGCATTTTTACACACTGTAGTACAAGAGAGAAGAAAATTTGGACCGCTCGGTTGGAATATACCTTATGAATTTAATCAAGCAGATTTTGCAGCATCGGTTCAGTTCATACAGAATCACTTGGATGATATGGATCCTAAAAAAGGTGTTTCCTGGCCGACGGTCTGCTATATGCTTGGAGAGGTTTTCGATCTTTTTTTTATTTTCATTAAATAAATATAAATCTAACGCTATATTATATTTTTTATAAAATAATTGAACAAAAGAGCAAATAAGACAGAGGTATTGTAGTTGGTAATCATAAATTACAGAAAATGTCAAAATATTTTATACTTACTTTCATATTACTTACTTTACATTTTTAGGTCCAATATGGCGGTAGAGTTACAGACGATTTTGACAAACGTTTATTAACTACTTTCACTTATGTCTGGTTTTGCGATGTGTTGTTACGACCCGGCTTTGAATTTTATCGAGGATATAGAGTACCTCAGACCAGAAATCTTCAGGGATATCTAGATTACATTGATAGTTTACCTGCGACCGACACACCAGAAGTCTTTGGACTACATCCAAACGCCGACATTACTTATCAGATTAATACAGCAAAAGGAATACTTGATACAATTCTTAATGTACAGCCGAAAGAAGGTAGTGCACAGGGAGGTGAAACTAGAGAAAACGTCGTGTATAAATTAGCCAATGATATGCTATCTAAATTGCCCAAGCAATACAATTCGTTTGAAGTAAAAGAAGCGCTTCAAAGAATGGGTCCATTATTGCCTATGAACATTTTTCTAAGACAAGAAATAGACCGGTAATATTCCTTTTCGTCTATCATAAAATGAGTTTAAATATAATGTCTGTGAAATACTATTATATGTTTTATATATTGTAGTAAAAAAGATAAGACAAATCATTATTTTTTTAATTTTCTTAACTACGATTCTTTTTAGAATTTCGCGAGTTATCAAAGAAGTACAAAGTACTTTAACGGATTTAAAGCTGGCCATTGAAGGTACCATAATAATGAGTCAAGGTTTACGAAAATCATTGGATGCGATGTATGACGCACGTATCCCAGATAAATGGTTAAAAATATCTTGGGAATCGGCAACTTTAGGTTTCTGGTATACGGAGCTTTTAGAAAGAGACCATCAGTTCAGACAATGGTGCATTCATGGTCGTCCAAGAGTATTTTGGATGACCGGATTTTTTAATCCACAAGGATTTTTAACGGCTATGAGACAGGTAAGCATTAAAAATCGTAATGTTAATAAATTTATATCACATACATATATAAAAAATATACAAGGTGTATCCTGAGTACGTTAAAAGATTTTAAAGGGTGATTCTCTCCTCACATAAATTCAAGACGAATACTCATATGATTATATTTTATATTCGAAACGATTTAGTTTTAAAGATACATAATGTAAAAATTAAAAAAAAATTGTTTTTCCCAAAAATTTTGGAATATTTTGATGAAACTTTATACGTGTTTAAAGAACACAAAGTTTCATCTTTTTTCGAGTTATACAGGGTGCGTCAAAATCCGAACAAATCGAACAATTTCTTTAAACAAAATGTTTTTAATGAAAAGTTAAATATTATAAAAAATCTTTTTACATGGCCCTTGGGGGATCCCTGTAGAGCATAATTATTCGATATATCCCTCATTAGCTTGAATGACCTCTATTCTCGGACGTCTGAAGCGTTCACACGCACGCTGTAATGCGCTGCCCATGCCGACGAATGCTTCAATAGCGGTCCTTGACATCACATTGGGATGCCGAGACTTGTTTGTGACCCTTTTAACTACGCTCCATACGTAGTAGTCCAAGGGATTTAAATCTGGGCTATTGGGAAGCCAGAATGGGAGCTGAGACGAGCAACTTGACTTGTCCTGGCAGCTTCAGTGAACATCTGTCGTATCTTTAATGTGTACGATTTGTATCGAAGATTCTCCTCGGCAATTTGACGCATTGTTGGCTCGCTTACACCAACAATCGATGCTAATTTTCGCAACGATTGCCTTGAGTCATCCGAAATCAGCGCTTGAATCCTTTCAACGACTGCGAGAATCCTCGCAGCGCGTTCTTTCGAGTGACTCTTCCTCGCTGACATACTGGAACCTTTGTTGGACTGTTCTAAAATATATTTTTTGTCACAATGTCATAAACGGTTGATTTCGAATATCCAAAGAACCGAATTATTATTTGTTGAGCGCCCAGCGCGAAGACTTTCGATGATCACGGTTCTTTGATTATACTCCGCACTTGGTTTCAACATCGCGCATTTGAAAATAACTGTTTATTAGAAGCATCAGGCTTTCTCAGACGCCAACAACAATCTCTGGCGGAGGCACAATATATCGGAAAATGTAAATTGTCCAGATTTTGCTGACGCACCCTATTTTATTACTTTTTTTATTCAATCAGAGATAGTCCAAAGATAAGTAGATATACTTTTTCGAAAAAAAAAACTGGTGTGCTACTGATTTTTCTTAAATTTGAAATTCTTCTATGCTAATTGAGACGATCAACAGAAAAAAGATTTCTTTAAAATTTTCGGTAGAATGAGCCATTTCCGAAAAAGAAATAAATTTCAAACGCAAATCAGTGACGTAATAATTTTTTCATAAAAAAAAGAGTATTCGCTTATCCTCTTAGGTCCACTCCTAAATGAATAAAAAAGCGATGTATAGTCTTAAAAGATAAGGTTTTATATCTTTCAAACACATACAAAGTTTTTTCAAAATAACCCAAATGATTTTTGAAAAAACAAAATTTTTTTCAATTTTGACACCATATACTTTTTAAATTAAACCGTTTCGAACATATAATCATTTTCGTCTTAAGAGATCCTCTCTTTGTGATACCTTAAAATCTTTTAAAATATTTAGAACACACTCTGCATCCGGTAAATTTTGACAAAGTGCTTACGTATAGATAGAGCGGACTAAACTAATTCGAAAAGTTTAACATTTTGCAATTTAATTTCGTTATAATAACTAGTTCCGTCTTTTATTATTTAAATTGTCTTAACTTCAATTAAATGAATGAATTTTAGGAAGTAACCAGAGCGCATAAGGGTTGGGCTTTAGATTCCGTAGTTTTGCAGAACGTGATTACGCGTTATAATAAAGAGGATATTAAAAATCAGCCTCAGGAAGGGGTTTATGTTCACGGTTTATTTCTGGAAGGAGCATCGCTTGATAGAAAGGCTGGCAAACTCGTTGAGAGTAGATCAAAAGTTCTTTACGAACAAATGCCAGTTATTTATATTTTCGCAATAAATACAACCGCTGGTAAAGATCCAAAATTATATGAGTGTCCTATATATAGGAAGCCTCAAAGAACAGACGCGAAATATGTGGGTTCTATTGACTTTGAAACAGATTATAATCCCCGACATTGGACACTTCGAGGTGTAGCATTGTTATGTGATATTAAATAAAATATTAAAGATGTGTAATAATAACTCAAGAGAGACGCTTCAATAAATTATTTAAAATTATATTTAAATTATATTGGGTATAATATTTTGTGTATTATTCTTATATTGTGATATCTGTCAAATCAAACAATAAAAAATTAATATATTATAGTTAAATGTTTAATAAAAATTAATATAATTAAATGTTTATATATATAAATGTTTATTTCATGTTCAGAATACAAA
>NW_017259323.1:1767849-1777513 GCF_001594045.1 Atta colombica
TATATATATATATATATATATACACACATATAAGTATACATCCTATAAGTATATATCCTATATTGACACTATATAAATCACAAACAATAACAGCCTTTTGCGATTAGATTAATTATATTATAAAAATATAAAAACGAAAATATTTTCTACTTTCAAAATTTAAGATAATTCATAATAAAATATAATTTTTTTTGTAATTTTGCATATAAGATCAATTTAGGTTTTATAAAAATAAAAAAACATTTCATATACTAAATAAAATTACAATGTAAAATTTGATTTGTATTATTTATTTCTAATCTTAACATTTTTTATTCTACGATAAAAGTAATTTAATAGATTGTATGATTCGGGATAATGCTTCCCAAGAAGCTTCCAAATTATTCCTGCCCATACCAAATTGTGTGAGAAGAGGACAAGTATTAAGCTGTATTGATTTTACACAATATTTATCTGAAGTAATATCGTTCATATTAATTGTTATATCAATCTCTGACAGTATGGTTTCTAATTGAGATATCTTTTCCATTATATCATCTTCGATAATGTAGTCAATGTCAATCATTTCATTGGGGAAAACACATTCCAATTGTTGTAATATTTTATCACGCTTATCTGTCTCCAAGGAATCTCTCCAATAAGTGTGGTAATCTGCTAATTTAAGACCCAAGTTACTCTTTCTCGATTTGATCAATGTGCGATAGCGTTCTTCTGCATTTTTATTCATTGTATCAGTATCAATAGTTGTAATAGAAGAGTTTGAAGAATCTTCTTTATTTTTCGATTTATTCATAAGACTCTTTATTTTATCCACCATTCTTTTCGCTGCATCATGTTTTGCTTGCTTCTTTGTAGTTGCTATTCCATCTTCTTCAAAATTAGACATTTTACATCGAATGGTAAAAATTTTAGCATGTGGTGGTCCAATATCCTGGATTAGAATATATTTTGGCTCATGTAAATTATTCTCAGCACAAAGTTCCTGAAAAAACATGATGATAAATAAATCAATAGATACATGTGACTATAACAGTAATTATATAAATTTAAGATAAAAAATAATTACCTGCAATTCACCTACAGCGTTAACAAAAGGTATATTTGCTATCTTTGGTGGAAGAGGAGCAGAATGAAATGGTGATTTTGGCGGAGATACTGTTGGTGTATTAGCAGCTGGTAACTGCGGATAATTTCTATGTGCAGCAATCTCTGTTAGCATAGCTTTAGCCGCTTCATGTTTCGCATCTTTTTTACAACGACCTGTACCAGTTGCACTGAGACTGTCGCATGTAACTCGATATGTAAAAGTATTTACATGACGGCCTCCACCATCATGTATCAATTCATAATCAGGTATCATACCTTGCTTTACCATCATCTCTTGGAGGATGGAAACAGGCGTTTTACTCATGTTGATCGAATTAAAAGTTTGTTTTCTAATTTTCAATAATTTATTGCAGTTACTTATCCGTATCTACTTGTATCCAAACAAAAAATTATTCTGAAAATAATAGTTATACTTACAGTTTTAATGAATTCATAACTTGTTGTAACATTAAATTTACACATTAAAAAATATTTCCTATTTATGTTAGAAATAGCCTACATAGTTCTTGTTAATATTTTGTTAAATTTTTTAATATATTTAAATGTTATTTTAACATAATACAATTATGTTATTTAAATAGTTTGTGTTAAATTGATCCAACATTTGTTATTATTAAAATAACATTTTATAAATAAGTAAACAAATAACACATAAAATAATGTTTTTACAAATATAAATTCTAAGATGAATGAATATAATATGTATTAACTTAACATAGAGAGAGCATAAATGTCAATTGAAAAAAATGTTTCCATAGTTTGTTTACATAAACTCTCTCTGTTTAGTATATCTCTTTTTTATGTTTAGTTTTTAAATGATATTTATATTTTACCTTGTAACATATTCATTTTGTATTAAATTAACATAAATTTGAATGAACTGTTTGTGATACTTACAATGTGTTAAATTTGACACAAATGTTATAATGGATGAAATACACCAAAGGATGCAAAATATTTGTAGCACCTCATAATTGTACTTTACATTTTACTTCCAGTAAAGATATTGCTTTAATTTTATATATATATATAAAAAGATCAACTACTTTAACTTTATCAAAACAGAGATCTGTTTATTTGGTTTTTATCTTTTCTCTTTCTCTTTAGAAACTTTGAACATATATCCATTTTATTACAAATGAAAGAAAAAGAATACAAAAAATACAATCGCAAGCAAATGTAATAACAAGGAAATAGTAACTTTGAAAAAATTTTGAAGATAAAATAAACAATATAGCATGTAAATTTATAAATCAATATTATATATTATAAAGGTGTGTTCCAAAAATTACTGCCAGTACTGAAAATCTATAGTTTACGTTATATGCATTATAGATTTTCAGTATTGACAATACATTTTAGATTACAGCCCATGTAGATATGTATATATGTATATATATAGATATATTTATATACATATATGATATACATAAATATATTATATGCATACAATAAGTGAGTCATAACCTTAATTATGCTGTCAATAATCAAGAAATATATATTATATCACGTGTTTCTCGTACATACCTTTTTTAATGTGAAGTGAGAGATGTAAAATTGCTTCAATTAATGGCAATATCGCATAATGATTTGTTAGTATAGGTTTTCGACGTGTAACCATAAATGTGAGCATAACACTACTGCAAGAATTAAGAAACAATTTACAGGAATCTAAAATCTAATAATCTACCGATAGAAATACATTACAAGTTTAGAGAAAAACCTGAGAGCGGCCATTCCTCTTTCGTGTGGTGACTCTTGGAAGTTCTTATACACTAACGACATCAACGTATCATTTTACCGACACTGCTAACTTTTAAGCGGGAAGCATTCTTGCATAACGCATAAAACATGAAGCATAAGAAAATCAACCATCAATCAGAGTTCTTTATTTTATGAAAAGATAGAAAATAAAGACTTTGATGTGTTATATAAAAGTCTATGCTCCCTGTTTTATTTACGTTTTATATGCGTTAAAATACGAATCCGGCATAAAGTACGGATATAAAGATTACATTAAATATGGATATATTTATGTTATATAATTTTTCTATTACTATTACAGCTTGAATATTTATGAATCTATAAGAAAGAACCAATTGTTCAATGAGTATGCTGCGTTCCGAAATTCATCGAAAAGAAAGTGTTCTGACGTTTTAGCACAGTATAATCAGAGAGAAACCTGAGAGAGGACATGAGACGGCCCAAAATCTATAACTGCAAAATGCTGCCGCGCACTACTATCCTCTGACAAAGTGGACGTTGCTATACAGTTTATATTCACTTTGTCAGAGAGTAGTAGTGCGCGGCAGCATTTTACAGTTATAGGTTTTGAGCCGTCATGTCCTCTCTCAGGTTTCTTTCTGCATGTACGTATTAAGTTATATCCACAACTTGCGTAGCCGCATAAACATATGCATAAAGAAAATTATCCAATCGCATTTGTTCATAAAGACGCACGTAAAATGTGATTGAATAATTTTCTTTATGCATACGTTTATGTGACTATGCAAATTGTGGATTCTTGAGGTAGTCCGCACAATAAAAGGTAAAAGAATAATAAGAATAATGCTCTACAAATAGATACTCTACGAATTTCATTGGTTGCTGAGCATCTAAAAATAAATTTAAGAAAACCTTAAATATAAGGCCTGACTATGAATACGAGTATAAGAATTTCAATCTATCAGAAATCATGTATTGTGGAATACACAGTTTCTGATAGGTTGGAATTCTATTCTCTATTCTCTGTTCTCTGTTCCTTTTATTGTGCGGAGCTCCTTATTATTTAAGGTTAGATACTCAAATTACATGCACTACAATTACACGCACAATCAAATTAGTAATCACGTGTATATGTTTGAAAGCCCGGTTGCGAATACTACTAAATAAATATTCGAATATATTGAATATAAATATAATACTGTATAGTTGTATTGAACATTTTATGATAATGATAAAATGGGAAGTTTAATAGAAGGCATACGTTTCTGTGCTAATCGTCAGTTAAAAAATACAGTAATTCCAGCATTAAGACAAAAATATATGCATCATTGTTCATCAAATAAAGTAATGTATTATCTTCAGAGCCAACAAAGACTTCTGCAAATCGTTCAATATTGTGTTTCAAATTTTTCTCTTTGCAATTTCATCAAAACAAATAATGCAAGAGATTTTTCTGTTACCTCTGATCTATTGGCAAAAAGTAAAAATCGTGGCGAAAAGAAACAGAAGACACAACACATTGATTATACTGAATTTGAACAAGTCGTTGATGTTAATAAATTAATATCTCAACTGGATAATGCAATTGAAAAATTAAAAGATGATTTTATTCAACATTTGTCAGTAAGATCAAGTGTAGGTGCCATTGAAATGTTATCTGTCAAGTTTGATGGCAAAGATTTCACATTGCAAGAGCTTGCACAGATTAATCGTAAGCCTAAATTGATAGTGCTGAATGTATCTACTTTTCCACAAGCTATTCCAGATATTCTAAAAAGCCTTACGAAAAATCAAATGAAGTTAAATCCACAACAAGATGGAACTACAATTTATGTTCCTATTCCTAAGTAAGTTTTTTAGAAGATAATATTCTTTACATTTATATTATTAATACTATTATTATTAATAAAAAATATATTAATAATAAAACTATTATTATTAATACTATCTTAATGAGAAAAATGTTTCATTGTTTTGATTCAGATTAATACAAAAATATATATGTATATTTCTATATTACAGAGTAACAAAGGAACACAGAGAAATGTTATCTAAAAATGCAAAAAGCTTTTATGTGAAATGTTGTGACAACGTTAGACAGATACGCAATAAACAAATTAAGGCAGTAAAGCAAAAGGAAAAACTAGCTAAAGATCTAGTGTTCAGAATAGAAAGTTATATAGATATTCTTAGTCATCAATATACGAATAAAGCTGAACAAATGTTGAAAACTAAACAAAAAGAGTTATTAGGTAATTCTGAATAAATTTGATTTTAATAATTTGCAATTTTGAATTATTATGTTGCTTTTTACTGTATACAAATGTATATAATTTAATTATGTAATAAAAAGAAATATATACTCACTTTTATAATATATTTTATTATTCAGTACTTTTATACATTATATACAGTAGTGTATCCCATAAGTTTTGGCCAACTTTTCTGTCACTTTTGTATAGATAGAGCAGACTGAATCGAAAATTAAACTGAATCGAAAAGTCCTCTATCATTTTGCAATTTTCACAATAGTTAACCAGTATTAATTACTAAAAAGCCAAATATTGAGCTTGAATAATTTTTTACTCAAATACTATCAACTTTACAGAAAAACTGCAAAAGACAAAAATCATTTATTTTCTTGTCAGGATTCTCAGAATTTTTATCAATTTTTTAGCATTTTCTTATTTTTACTAACATGAAAAAATATGAATTAAAAAAAATCTGAAAAAAATCTGAAAAAATTGTTAAAAGTTCCATGTAGTATGCGATATTAGGATTACAGTTGCTTAAAAAATCTGAATTAATAATAAAAATAGACGATAAAAAAAGAACTTCAAAGAATTCTAGTCGAAAATAAAATTTATTGAAATATTAATTTATTTTACAAGAATGTGTGTGTTCTCTTAGACATTACTTTGTACAGGCCTTTATACAAGATTTTCTTAGAGTGTCACAATAAAAATAGTAATTTGTGTATCATGAAGATTGATTTGAAAATAATTGTACATCCTAATTATAGAAATTTATATCCTAAACACATAGATTACTCGAAGAAAAGTGTCTTCGTAACAATTATCCAAATAATATAAATTTTTTAATTAAAGTGTGTCATATTTTTTAAATTCATAGTTTTTAAAATACCTTTACTTAAGTTTGTAAATATAATAGTTATTATAATTATAAACTTATAACTTTTATGATTAATTAATGTATTACATCATATAACACAATTATAATTTATAAAAATAGACTATAATTATAATAGCAATTATATATATAGAGTATTTAAAAAATATATTTTTTATAAACTATATTTTATATTTTATACATACATACGTATATTTTTATCTTATAATATTTCCTTTTTTATTTTGTTTATAAAATCTAAGTCGATAACAATGATTTAAAATTGCTATTTATTTAACATAATTTAACATAATTTAACATAATTTTTATGAACTTTTTTTAAATTTTAATTTGATTAAAAATTATTTATTTTTGAGTCGTTCTTATTTGTAATATCTATTGTATTATCTTTTGTACATTTAATAATATTTATTGCCACAGACCTGGAAAATCGCGAAAACCGGAAAACGTCAGGAGAAAATGTAAAGTCTGGAATTTTGAAATTTGTTCACAATTTCCTTAAACTGCTCTTATTCCAGATAATTGTTATAATTTTTTAATATCTAAATATATTAATTATGGGAAAAAGTTCGTGGCGTTTTTTTTAATGCCATCTAACGGGAAAAACGCCACGAACTTTTTCCCATCTCTAATATTTATAATGAAATACGTTCAAAACTCGCACATTTTAAACGATTTTAATAAAATAATTAAAATTTAGATTTTATTCAGTATTTTTATTTGATCGCTCTTTTTCGTAACTGCATTCTTTTTTCTAATACTAATTTATTTTTTGTTAGTTTGAATTTGCACCCAAAATTTTATTGCTATTAACCTTCTTTGTATTGTTTTTAATAATATAAGCTAGCTTTCTTACAATTCTTTAAATCTGTTAAAATTTATATATTTTATATTAGAAAATTTTTCATTTTCATCTGGAAAACTTGGGAAAATCAGGGAATTTTAAAATTTATTTTCTGTGGCAACCATCAATAAAAAGATACATTAAAAGTGCTTCGCATAAAGTTTGTGTCGCAGTCTCCAAAACTTCTTTCGTATGAAAACTTATACTTACACGTAAAAAATTCTTTGCTTTACCTGTATATGAAAAACGAGCACCTGGTATCGCTGATACTTTCTTTTCCTTTTGACACCATTTGATGAATTTGGTAGCATCTACATCTTTAAAAACAGTACATAATTTTATGTAAAAATGAAATAAATTAGTAAAAATATACATATGTGTAATAAAAGTATAATTAAAAGAGTACAATATAAAAATTAATTGTATAATTATTTTAGAATTTTATATTCTGGCATAATTACTCAATTACTGTTTTATAATTATATTAATATGGTTACTTTATACTATTATAAATTTTAAATATTATATAAGAAAAAATATTCGTTATACCTGAAGGAAGATGGATCCAAACAAAATAACCTCCTCCTGGTCGCCGATAAGAACAACAGTTTGGCAGAAATTGATTCAAAGTTGCACAAAGTGTATCTAATCGTTCCTATAAATTGACTCTTATTTATTTTATTTTTATTTTTATTTTTATTTATAGTAAATAATAGCATAAAAACAATTTTATATTAAAAGAAATAATTGTAAAATTATGAGAGCATACACAATCTATTTTTGTGAATGTGTTAATGAATTATGTAATTACGATTGCTTTAAGAAAGCGATATTATATTTTTGGAGCATAAAGATATTTTTAATATGAGCATGATGTAACACACCTTATAGATCCTTATAATCCTGTCAAGATATTCGTCTTCGAGATTTTCATGAAGCATACTCGCAATTATTCCGGAAACGTAATGGTTAACTCCACCACCGCTGCACATTATGCCTCTAAAATAATTAAAATCATACAATGAAACAGTTGTAATAATATTATTAGTTACAATATTTTAGCTAATCAATATAATTTACGTTAATGCATAAATAATATATCTATATAAAGTATTAATAATATTTAATGATTAACAGAGACTTTTATGTAAATTATTAATAAAAACGAGTTTGACTCAATAAATGATTTATTTATATAGTACAACTTTTTCTGAAAAAAAAAAAAAGTATAAGATTTCTTACGATGTTTTTACAATATTCACTATACGCGCACTGCATTCGAGCCAGCCAAAGCGAATTGCTGGCGAAAGAATTTTAGAGAACGAACAATTTGATACAATGTTCCCTCCTTTATAGTTTGAATCTTGTGGATCATCGTAAAAAAATAAGCGTCGTGGTGGAAATCCTTGCTCATAATAAAGCAAATTGTATACATCATCGCAGGCTACCACAATAGAATTGTTTCGTGCAATTTCTACTAAACGTTTGCACTGATCTACCGAGAAATAAAACTACGTTGAGAAAAATAATCTACGTTGTTAATGCATCAAAAACAATAGACTTTTATATATTTTAGATTTATCAATTTTTGTTTTTTAAAAGACAAAGTTAAACAAAGTTTCATTTATTGATTAAAAAAAATATAATGGAATCACAATATTTAAATTACCAGGCAACAATGTCATTCCGGTTGGATTATGAAAAATTGGTATTGTATAGAACATTGCCCAAAATATTTTTTGATCGTTTAGAAAAAAGTTGCTTTTTGTCTTTTCTTCAATTATTATTTTTTCCAATGCATCTAGATCTACTATATCATCCTTCATTGGCACTATATGAAATAAAAATAAAGGACTTTTTAATATTTATATAACATTCTAGGAATAATTGTGTCTCTTGTCGGAATATTTCATTTTTTATATTTAAGTAACAGATTTAGATATTATTTTTATTTTACAAATATAGTATCACGTACCTGTAACTATTCGCATTAAGGGAAATTGTTTAAAAGCATCTAGAGCAATCATATAAGTAACTTCTTCTACAAAAATAATACCATTTGGTGAGAGTATAGTATTCAATAATAGTTGAAGACCATGTGACGCTCCGCACGTTAATATTAAGTGCTCTCTCATTACGGAATTGCCATATCGCCTGGTTAAAAATTTAGCTAATTCATCGCGACATTCCCAAAGACCTGCCGTAATACCATATTGAAAAAGGAAGTATTTTCCTTCCTTTTTTTCTTCCTCCTACGGCGACATTTATTTCTATCAATATGAATACTTATAAAATCAATAAATATCAATAAATATTTTATTTAGAATAAAATGTTTAATAAATGCAACGATTATATTATATAATTATTGAATTAATTATAAGTGTTACTATTACATCTTAACGTAAAATAGTATATTTTAAATCTATTCGATTGTAAACGTTGTTTTATTAAAAAAGATTTCAAATATAATTTTCTGTAAAAATTTTTATTGTACAATTTCTCGTCACAATTGTAACGTCATAATCTAAGATAGTAATGGTGAGTTAATAGAAGCCTTAAATATATTGTCTGCAAATTTAACAAAAGCAATATAAAGTAACTAATTTTTACCAATCTATGTTGCGTCGATTTATTCAGTATTTCTGCACAATGTTTTAACAAGTCAGGACCGGGTGCTCCAACCGACAAGTTTGTAGCCTCCTCATTGTAGACATTAAATATTGGGTCACCATCGAACAAGTGTCTCAAATATGGATCATGAACAGTATCCATGTCATCAAAATTTTGATATCTGTCTTATTTTTTGTAATTGATATTACACATATATATATATATAT
>NW_017259323.1:1777613-1789499 GCF_001594045.1 Atta colombica
AACATTTGTTGAATGTGATTCCCTCGATTTGATTTTGTTGTGTTCTCTCAGTTGATAATATCAATATCAATATGCATATCAATTTGCATGATACGCAATATATATTATTTTATTAGTCACATTGAAAACTAAAAATGTAAATATAAAAAATTTATTTAAGGTACCGATAAGCACGATATTATTTGCCAGACTGACCAAGACTGAACATAAAAGAATTATAGATGACGTAATAATTCCTTATATGCATTCTCGTGCCTTTCCGTATAGTTTCGTATAATTTCGTGCAGTTGCATATTGTATTAGTACATTCATCAAATGATGATGAAATCAGTATTTCTTCTTTATGTATTTATCATATAATACACTATGAATATCAATTTTGATAGATTTGAATAATCTTTTTTAAAGTGTTGTATATCTATACATGTTATATTCTACACTAATTATATTAATTATAAATCCATACATCAAGGAATATTCCAGTAATATTGCAGCAAAGTTTAACACATTGTTGCAATTGGAATGTCTCATGCTTTCTGAGTCAATGTAAATAAATCCAAAAGTTACAAGTACATTTTTTTTCAAATCTGATTTTTTTTTTCAAATTATCGGTATGATCATCAATCATATTGGTTTGAAATATAAGTACAACAGAAATATAATTACAGTAAGAATAGTCAATATCGCATAAAAGAATGAAAATAAAATTTGATTTGATTTTATATATTTTTTTAAATATATATACAAATGTAAGAAGTAAACATAAAATATGCATAAGAATCAAATAAATAAAGGAAAATAAATATATAGCATATAGATTTAGTAAAAATTTGGTAAAAAACAGAAAATTAATTTTATAACCGTATTTTAGGTATATTTAATATATGTATATATTTTTTTATTTTAAAATTATTTGGCATGCAGATTGTATCTTTTGTAAAAATAATATTTGTGCGCAAGAACAATTCTGAGAATCTAATGAGGAAAGTATTTAACAGAAACATAATCTTTTTCTGTCGTATATACATTTTCTTTAGGCGCGTGTACATTGAAATATTGCACTATGAAAAATATTCTTGAAAAATATTCATAATTTACACAACAACGTTGAAGTTATTAAGATTAAAGAAAACGACAAACGGTAAGAATGATTGTTCTTTATTACAATAAATTTTTATGATATATAATGATACAATAAAGATCTATAAATTCTATGTCCACAACCGAATGGCAAATGCAACTCCTCGAAAATTACATAACGTTCGATTACACTGTACACTTTCTAATTTTAATACTCAGTCGCAATTCAATTTACATATAAGATTAAACCAAATATGCGAGAGTGAGGAAAATGGAAAGACATTTTCTTGATTCGCACAAGAAAAATCACGGGTCTTTCCTCGTACGGCGAGTAATGCGTCGCGATGAATGATATATTACAAAAAGAATCTTATATATATAATAATAATTAGTAATACTTAACACAATGTACACGATACGTATTGGCTACATTATTACGTGTAAGATACTGCATGGAATGCAGCGAGATTGAAAATCTGTACTTATATAATACTTCGTTTCTTGTTAGCATTGTTTTGTAAATACAATACCTCCGACTTCATTTTAATCATCATAGAATATAATCACGATAAGGAAAACATGCAAATACTTCGTGATCATGGATGATCAATAATGTTTTCAATGTCACATATACGGAATATATTTTAACGAATATATTTTATATTTAAATGTTTATTCCTTATTTTTTACTGGAAAATAACATTGCCCACATATAAAAAATATTGATACAGGTAATATCAAATGGTATTGAAAATGGAGGAGTAAATACTTTGAATCTGATATACATACATTTTCTTCCTTTATATACATATTTTTCTTCTTTTCATTTTTTGAATGATTTGATTTGATTGCTTTATAAAGCAATATTATAATATTATGAGAAAAGATCATCATAATTAGAGAAACGAAGTTCTATACAACACTGAAGCTTACAACAATATTGCTGCAACGTTGCAATGTTACTGCAATGTTATTAGAATATTGCAATGCTGTTGGAATGATCTATGCTGTAAGGAATGTAACTAACTGAAAAAATTATATAATTATAATAATATAATATTATTTTTCCTCCAAGTCATAAAATGATGGTTATATTGATTATAAGATGTCAATAATATTTCCATAAAAAATTGTCAATCTCGTGCACGTTCCTGCTTATCTATAGCAAATGCAAGGTTCGTAGAACAGAGTTCCCGCAAATTTATTAAATAAAGATTCGTATTACATTATAAAATTTGCTCTGTCATATTTTTTCTTTTTTTCTGTACAACATGGCACGTCCTATCATACTGTTACTTGGTGCGGTTACATTATGGATCGCCGTATCCTGGTGACATATAATTACTGATTTCGTTCGATTGCTCTCAGTTTTTTTACGCTTGTAGAAGTTTCCGTTTACTTACTAGCTAAACTATGTACAATTCGTATTTTTCATGTATAAAAATTGAAAATAATTGACAAATCCCATTCCAAAACCAATTTTTACTGATTCATTACAAGATGATGGCATGAGAGGAAAAATAAAACTCTTTGAGTCTCTTTGTTCCTCTATTTTTAAGTAGAGTCGCTTTCCTCTGCGATGGTTTGAATCCCAACGCAAAGCAAATTTATCTTCGGCAGTAAAATAGGACAATGTAGCTTCGCTGTCGTTTATTGCAGACAAAGAAAATTATTGCGATTTTCAAGTCATCGGAAGAAAGTAAAATAATTCATATCACAGTCAACGGTTTACCGCACAAATATTTGGACCCGATTGCCCTAACGTCTAACAGTTTGAGCGACAAATAACTGATTTCTTCTTTGTCTACTTCCGCATTATGATCTATAAAGCAGAGATATAAAACAAAGACTATCATTAATCAGATTTATATCATGAAACGTTGTTGCAAGCTGGCCTTTGTAGCGGGACCGCTTAATTTTTATCTTTCTTAAGCGGAACACTTTACAAATATTAAAACATCTTGAAAAACATAAATTAATTTCTAACAAAAGTTTATATCAAACATAAATAAAATTTAAAAAACATTGCCATTTCGAATATACATAAATCGTTATAGTCTATATTTGAAATATTAAATCTTTGTTAATATTAAAATGACATTTTTAGTTAACAGTACATTTGAATTTATGTTTGTTACAAAAGGACATAAGAAGTTTATTATTTAATGATGTAAAATATCATTAACTAATTTGTTCTGTATTTGAGAAAAGAAATAAAATAAAAAATATTAAAATAGTACGTATGTAAAATGTATTGAGCGATTTTCTGATACATTTCAAGTATTCCGCTCGAAAATGCCTAAAACTGTTTTTGCCATTAAAATTTCAACAACGATCATGAATCTCTTCAAAGTTCGCAAGTGATCGCTGTGGACAACTTTAATTTTTTTTATACTTTGCGATATAATCTTTCAATTGTAAAATTTGATCTGTATTTTTAAGAATATATTGAAAAATATCATCATTGTGAATATTACCCATAGCGCAGAAGCTTGCAACATTGCTGCGATGCGATGTTACCGTATGGAATGATCTGTGCTGAATGAGTAGTTTTTAGGATGCATAGATATCTGTACAAAAGTGAGTAATGAGAAAAGTGAGACCGATTTAAATTTATAAAGTCTATGAAGATCTACGTAATTTCAAAGAATTTCAAAAATCGTAATAATACACAGAATCATTATTACAAAAACAAATGCAGAACAGATTTAATCAAAGAAATAAAATTATTTGTATGTGTCGTTTTCTACATTTTATATGTATAAGGACCATATATTTCGTTTGCAATGACAAGGCCAAAAATGCCTTAATACAGGCTTGAAGAAAAGCTGTTAAGCAAAGACAATATTGACGCTGTCGTTGCGAATTAATAAGTCCTAGAATGCTTCTTATATCCTCAAAAGCTAGTACGAAAAGTAATTTATTTACAAGCCACAAATGGCACATTAAGAATATCTTTGCACTACTTGTTCGCGAATATCATCGTCGCACGATTTACATTTCCATTACGTCATTATAGTCTCTTTCATTTTATTTATACTTCGTAATACGTACGAGTCTCTACCTTAGGTCTAATCACAATCGAGCGCGGCACTTGAACGAAGTGTCCTTTATAAGTACAATGTATCCAGTACTCGGAAATTGAGTAACGTGACGCTGTCAGACGAGGGTTTAATATATGATAAAGCGTTCCAATGCTTCTTTTCCTTCCAAAATTCAGCTTTTGTCCCAGGAAAGGTTTCATCAATATGATTATTCCTGATTATTCCTGATTCTATCAGAATCTTGAATTATTTTCGTATCTTCGATATCATCCTTAAAATCACACCGTCGTTTCATTCTTTCTAAAAGGTTTCAACGGTTGCAATTCCCGTTCTAATCGATCAAAATCATTGTAATATTCGTGATCCGATTCTTCTTCGGAACTTCGTTGCCTAATTTGAGACCCGAAGGCACCATTTGGCAAAACTTTCTCCAAATCCGGTGTAGGGATACCCAAAGTCTGTGGCGTAAGCGGACCTTCGTCCTGTGACATTATATATTCTGGATTGTCTAGTGACGTCTTTCCTTGAATCGCTAGAAAATCTGGATATTTTCGGAAGCCATTGTTCAATCGCTTTGTTTCGGATTCTGGATAAAATAAAAATAATATTGATTTTATAAAAAACAGATATACATAGATACATATATATAAATTAGCAACTATACGTAAAATTATGTAGACATAAAAATACAAATTAATATATTGAAAGAACTCTCAAAAGTAGAGTTTAATGTATCTATTTTTAATATGGATAAATTGCTACGTATATCTATTACACAATATAGATAAAGTTATTAAAAATAATAGCAAATTTATAATTTAAATTCACCTGTTGGTTTAGAATCCCCAATGAGATCTATATATTGTGTCGCATTAACTGATGGTTGTGGCGTCGGCACGAGATAATCATTTTCATCTATTGGCAAATCTAGTTTCAAGTTTCCAACTTGAGCTTGCTGTTGCACGACGTTCGTATTGAAACAATCATCCGTCACATCGCAATCTGTAATTTACCATTGCTTCATTAAATAAATAATTTATTCCGTAATGTTCAATATTTGTTTCGTAATGTATTATTCGATTCAATATCAATCATTGTCACAATCAGAGAGATTTCATTCGATTTTTTTCGCAATTAATATTTTGCTTACCTCTAACACCGACCATCTTCAATGGATCCGAACAATATCTCGAACTTGAGCTATCTGACCCTGCGACGTGTCCACAGTGACCATTGGGATGTGCGTAATGCGTACGTTGACCAGAATTGCCGGCCTCGTGCGACGCGTTTCCACTCTCATGATTTCCATACCTCAAGAGTTCTCTGTCCCAGTTTTGCTGATTTTGTGGCGTCGGAGAATCAGCGGCAAGTGGCTTACCGTTCGGCCAGCATGATTTTACCGGTGTATTTGGCGGCGAACCAGAAGTACTTGATGCGGAAATTGTGGGTGGAAGTGGAGCCCGCGATTTAGGTTGTAGGTACTCACCAGCATCTAACAGAGTTTCAGGACCATCCATCGCTGATGCAAGATTTCGAATCATCTCCTTTTCGTCCTACAAATTCACATTAATAATTGCTAAACAATGCTAAACTATATTAAAATTATTAAATAATTACTATAATTAATATATATAATAATAAAAAGTATGTTAATAAAAAGATTATATTACAAAGATATGTTAGGAATGTGCTAATTTTATTATGTTAATAATTAGAAATTGATTAGATTATTACTAAGATCGCTATCTAATATATCTTAGTTTGAGTTGTATAAAAATGTATAAATGGATAAAATGTTGAGTTGTATAAAAATTGATATAAATAGTTCAAAGCATTATTGATAATTATAACGCTAATGAAATGAATTATATAATTTTAATTAACTAATATAATAATCTTCAGTAATAAAAAATGTTTTACATATGAATAAATATTAATTACCTGTAGTGTATACGAAGGCAGTCTCATGTACTTATCTCCTTTAATGGCAAGATATCGACCAGGATCTCTGGACATTTTTGCGAAATCCTCTGCCAGTTCTTTGAAGCTAGGCCTGGATTCAGCGTCAAGCATCCAACACTTAATCATAATCATATATACATCAATCGTGCAAATCGCGGGCTGTGGTAATCTTTCACCCTTTTCCAATAATTCCGGCACATTTCGAGCGGAAACATTTTCGTACGGTCTACCACCATAGGTGAGGACCTCCCAAATGGTCACTCCAAAGGCCCATACATCCGATTTATGATTAAATACTCTATGCTGAATGCATTCTAATGCCAACCACTTGATAGGCATCTTCCCACCTGCAGCCTTATATTGTTCCTCGTTAATATCCAATAATTTAGCAAGACCAAAATCAGTGATTTTCACGCAATTTGGAGTTTGGACGAGGACATTTCGCGCTGCCAAATCTCGGTGAACCAATCTTCTTTCTTCCAGATAGGCCATACCTCTCGCAATTTGCGTGCACCAATTTAACAATGGTTTCGAACCGATTTTATCCTTGTATCTGCGTACAAAATCCAGTAGACAGCCTAGAGGCATCAACTGAGTCACTAACATCATCTGCGACGTCATGCATACTGCGAGTAATTGCAGTAGATTCGGATGTTCGACACTAGCCATAATGTAAGCCTCGTCGAGAAATTCTTTGGATGTGTTCGCACCCGTACCATCATGAAGAACCTTTATAGCAACCGGGATCTTTACATTCTCTCCTTCAGGTACCCAGACGCCTTTGTACACATTGCCGAAAGCACCGTAACCCAATATACCGCCCTTTCTCATCTCTTCTTCCTTGATAATTCGTAGTTTAGCGAGATTTGGTTTCACACCTGTCGGTCGAAGCGGTTCATTGTCGTCCAAACCAGTTAAAGCCATCGTCATCTTCACTGTATTCTCCTTAGCTTTCGTTCTTATTCGCCATAAATACAATAAAACAATGATGATAATAATAAACGCCATTAATACGATCCCAATGCCACCCCAAACTGCTGGATGAAAATCGTTTTCCATTTGATAACCGAGGCCTATAGTTTCTACGGAGCAGTACGGCTCGCTGTCAGGAGGAAAGATCTTGTGAGGATATTCTGGTGGACAGGTCTCCGTGCAATTAAAGGATGTTGTATTATCATCAGAATCATCTATCCTATCCTAAATATATAAATTATAAAATTAATTAGTATACAAAGCATGTTATAAGCAATACTTATTAATTATTATACATATATATTACTTGTATATATATATAATTATGTATTTTACGCATTTAATAAAGAAGATTATATTTGTAATATAATATTATTGTCTACGTACAATGTAAATTTTATAATTCCGGCATTTGTAACACTGATTAGAGCCTGGTCCAAAGCATCCTCGGCACTCTCCGAAACACGATATACATTGCTGCGTGTCAGCATCCGCGAAATGATCAGCAGGGCATTCATCTTCGCATTGCTCTCCTTTCTTATACTTGGTGCATTGTTGACACACTTGTTCGTGGAAACCGTATCCTGTGCATTTTTTGCAACGTGGGTGACACTTGCGACAAACAGCTTTTCCGGCAAGAGGTTTTAAAAGACCTTGCTCTAACTGATCAACCCACTCATAATAATGTCCTATAAATTTTAATAAAAATGTTTTTATGCATGATATTTTGACATAAATATTTTTTATAACACACTATGAAAAACTATGTAAATATTACCTTGTCGTTACAAAAATATACTGTAATGAATTATTTTCAATTACACTCTGTGACATTTAATTTACTATTATTTTTGAACAATTATAGATCGAAATAATAACAATTTTCAATACATATATTTATACTTACAATTAATACATAAATATTTTCAACTTTTTCTTGTTACAAAATATTCATACGTTAATACAAAAATTATGAAACAAAGTTATCGTATAACTTACCATCGGGACACGGCTCTCTCTTCTGTAAACATCTCTCTGGTACTTCGTCGTTCATAATTGCTTTTTCACAACTATGACATCCGTTGGCGCCTATGTTGTTTTCCGGTCCCTTGCAACCGCCCACGCAATTCTCATGGCACTGTTTACATTGACCATTGTCATTGTACTTCGAGGATGGACATTCTGGCACACAGAATGGTCCATCTCGCACGTGTTTGCACTTAATGCATTGATCGGCATTAGGACCGGTACAGGAGCTATAAGATGTGTCGCATTCTTCGTGACACATCTTACAGGTTTTATTGTCCGCTTGATAAATCCTGATAACACAATCGTAATCAATTATTAATTGAAATATCACCTAAGAAAGTAGATAATACGTAAAATTAAAAGCAAACAAGATCAAAATAATGAAAAAAGATTATAGCATGAAAAATTAACCAAAAAAAATACAACACACGTAAAAAATCATTTAAATATAATTAATGTTCAGATTGTCACTCATGCCATTTGCGCTTTTAATACAAATGCGAATTAAAGCGGTTACGAGGAGAATGCACGTGCTGCATAATACACACGTAACTTGCTTACGAGATGGATGAAAAAAAACGGCAAAAATTGAGGCTTAGTTCTCGCGGAAGATTTACCTTCAATCCATGATCTAGGGGAGCAGTTTCGATTGGACAGAAGTCGTATTATTGAAATTTTCGTATTATAAAATTCTACGTTTGTTAACTTACCCTGGCGCATTGCAATCTTGAAGACAGTCGTTCCCTAAAATAACGTTCTTACACGACAAACATTGTGATGGTCCCGGTCCCCAACATCCTTCATCTGAACATTGCTCGTCACATATGAGGCCATCCTCAACTGCAATTCAAATATTCAAAGTAAGATTTTAAAATATAATAATAATTCACAAATTAGAAAGGAAGCTTACAAGAATCGATACAGTTATTGATGCATGAATAACTTATTATGTATAATGTATACGTTAGAACAACCATGTATAAATATTTTAACTCAGATTTGAAAAAAAAATCACTATAACCAGGATCAATAAATAAATAAATAAAAGTTCAATAAATTCTTTATGATGTTCTAAAGATGCTCAATAGCATCGATGTTATTGATATAGATTATCAGATTAATTTGTGATATTATTCCAACTTTAGTTTAGAATTACATTTCAAGACCGATATGTTAGTAGGTATATAATTTGCAGAACAAGAGAAATAGGTATAAAAAAAGTTATGCTAAAATATTATTAGACACTAAATTGTGTTTTGACCTACTTTTGACTATATATAAGATATTTTTCCATTTAAGTATTTATTCTTATATTGATCTAGTTTCATTATTGTTAAAAAAATGCTGTCCAAATAATATAATAATATTATTAATAACATTTTTAATTTATATTGTTCAAAAAATAAAAATAAGAGCTCATAAAATAAAATTTATTAATTTATAATGAATATACCATCATAAACACAAAATTTAATACACTCAGAATACTTGTCTATAATAAAGAATTGCATTTTAAATTAAGAGAAATTAGACTTGTATATTTATTTCTTTATTATACTTACTGCATTCGGTCTCGTTTCGATTATTTGATAAGAGACTTTCATGTTCGGATGATTTTTTAATTCTGTTCCAATTGATACTTTCTGCGTAACATAGATTTTTGTTTTCCAAAATAGCGATCGAGCCGGAATAAATCTTCTTCAAGGAACTAAGACCGAAGGATATCAAAGAAGTCTTGACGATGTATAATGATGCAAAATATTCCGTGAGCGTTCTACCTCCAATCACCTCGAGATTTCGAAAATACGAAAGGTTCTTGAAATCTTCATGATCTCCTTGAATATTGAGGTAACCTGTAATCTCTTTTAATGTTTTGAAGACTTCTAATTCATCAGGATGCATCTTGTCATATCGTTTGCCGAATGAGTAGTTTGGAAAAACATGTTGAAAACCTTCGAAACTCTGATCCAAAATCGTAATGGATCCTTCGATGATGGTACAATCCTTGAAGGTGTCGATATTACCGGAATGCACTTTCTCCACACCTTTGCAGGTTTTTGGACAAGGACCATCACAGGGAACACATTCGCCATTCACCGCTTTCTTCTTCGGTGGACAGGATCTTACGCATGCACCATTGTCCTTTAAAAGATGTTCTGGACATCGTCTTACACAAGTCGCCCCGTACGCGTACTTTCCACCCGGATTGGCTTCCCATGAATATGTTGTTGGATTATATCTAAAAAAATTAAAATTAAAATATTAATTTTCTTATTAATTTTATCATATAAATAATTTGTGCCATAAGCAAACTTTATCTCAGTTTTCTCATATTAATTTATTATTTAGAAAAATTTAAAAGAATATTTGTTCAATAAATTGTGTTAAAAAAAATTAAAATATTTCTACGTATTATAACAATTTTCGCGGCATTTTATATCAATCTTGTATTAAAGATATATAAATATATAATGTGATTTACTTTTGCATAGGCGGACATTCCTGCGTGCACACGCCATCGTCAAAGAAGTTCTTACAGGCAAGGCAGTCGCTCTGTTTGGGACCGGTACAACCACCCGCGCAAAAAAGATGGCAACATTCGCGTGGATTAGGACCGAAGCACCTGCCCTGCCAGCATTGAGGCGAACAGTTCGTTTTCGAGAACTTCTGACAATTCTCTGGACCTTCGCCCCAGCAGCCCTGCTCGCAACTCTCGTCACATGCTGCACATCCGCGTTCCGGTGTTGTAAAATTATACACATAAAAGTATCGTCCTCCTTGGCCTGTGATTATTTCCTCCCAATTGATAGTCTTGATGTGGCAGAGATTGTAGTTGTTGTACATGCCCACGCTCCCATTGAGTATATCTATGACGAAATCAATCGCGGAGAGTTAGATATTATCGCAATAGAACAATAGTTTGTCTTAAATTTCACATTTAATTGTTCAATCGATAGTATTATTTTTAAATGATAATTTGGATTTGGATTTTTAATGATATTTTAAACTTAAAATTTATATTTAATTGTTAAAATGTTTTTATTTATTTGTATGTAAGGTAATAAATTATAAATAAATTATAAATTATACATATAAAAGTATAAATTATCAATTTTACTTATAACTAACAATAAATAAATACTCAGAGATATTTTTTAGAAATGTTTATTGCTTGAACTTCAATCCAGTCATATCAACTTGAATAATGTCTAAGATATAATAGATATTAATAAAATATAAAGTAAATAACGTACCTCTAAGGGATGGCATCTCCAGGTTGTGCATCTGACACATCGTAACGAAGAGGGCGAATTCGTGGTCGTGTATATTGAGTTTGAAAAGGGTCCTGCCACGGATGATCTGTAGGCTTGGGAGGACGAACCTGCGCACGTCCACGTGACTGATGAGCACGTAACCGGTGACCTCCCGTATGTGCTGGAGGAAGCTGAGGTCGAAGGTATTGTTTTGGAGCCATGTGATCTCCAGGTTGCCATCGACGTAAGTACAGTTGGTGTACCGGTCTCGAAGATTCCGATAGTGATGTAGTTTGTTGGACGGTACGGAGAGACGGCCATTTGTACCGATGCAAACTACAAGCAAAGTAATTAACATATATAAGTACATATGCAAATCCATGTAAACATTAAGTTGTACATACAACAAAATATAAAAAGATTATTATTATTCTCTTCATGATTTTTCTATTACTTTATTAAAATTATAAAAAATCTATGAAAAATATTTATGATAATAGTAATAGTAATATATTATATTTTAATTACATCATTTAAAAAATAAA
>NW_017259323.1:1789891-1794458 GCF_001594045.1 Atta colombica
CGGATTTTCTGTATATAGAAACCACATGTAATTAATTTCCGATTACGATAGTTTGTGTAGATACCACCCACAGTCAAGAGTATATTCTCGCGATCTATAGATAGTGTTCTATCCATGAAGCGTGTCATATAGTGGGCAAACTACCTTTATGAAATGCAGTACACGCGCCGTCGTGATTTCGTTGTGCAATTACGTTCTTGAGTTGACTGTGAGTTGAGTGTTTAAATGACGCATACAAAGGCACTGTATGTATATTTCGTGTATAAATTATGGTAAACGTTTGTGATTTACGAAACAAAGCAAGGAATTTTATTTTTGTAAGCCACAAAGTAACATGTATTTTTGGCAAAAGTGGTTGTTTAATTCTTGCGTAGATCCGCAAGAATTAATATTAACATTGAAAGATATTCGCATAAATTTTGCATAAATTACTTTCATACCAAATAAAATAAATTTCCTTCTTTTAATCCTTCTTTTGAAAAAAAACGCCAAGTTTTTATTTGGCCAGACTTTGTTAGAGGGGGAAATAAGTAACGTTTGTCAAAATATTTGATACCTTCATATATGCTAATAAAAATAATTAATTTAAAACAGATATTGTTTATATAAATTTTGTTTGTAAATCAAACGCTTGTCTGTAAATCAAACGTTAAAATTTAATAAAATAATAAAATATAATTTTTATAATATCTGTAAATCTACATTTAATTAAAACACAGTTTTTTTTTATTAAGCAACTAAGATTACATTAACATAAAACATACTTATTACATATAAAAATCTATGAACCTTTATTTTACATTTATTTTACTAAAATAATTATAAAAAGAATTCTGGGTAAAAAATAAAATATTTAAAATAATTAAATTTATACTTTTTATAATTTTTGATATTGTTTCGCAAAAAATGTGCTTTTTTTAAGAAATACTTACTTCTTTTATCATTTATTTTATTTCTACATGTATTATTTAAATTACACTCATAATAAAAAAATCAAGACACTTTACAGAAATATTTTCTTATTAAGTATTATTCTTCTTACAATAATTTTCAATAATTATGACATAATCATAAATATCGCAAATAATGTAATATAGAAATTAACCGAACAAGTAAATTCTCCTTGGCACGTAAAAACATTCATATAGAAAAGAGCCCAAGGTTTTATTAGATAGCTTCGCGCAAATTCTTTGCGAAGTAAAGAAATAATCGTCGCTGTGGAGAGCATAGTGACACGTTCGCTCTCCCGGAATTTGGTTTTGCTCGCAACTTGAATCGCACTCCCATCCTCGTGGACAGTTCGCAAACGAGTGGTTGCGATCGGCACGCGGTACCGAAAGGGCGGTCTTAATCTGATCGACGATCGGAATCATGCGAAAATAATTGCGCGGTAAGGATGTCCTTCTTGCACGAGATACCCAGGGGGATGTACCGCAGAAGAAGATTCATAGTCGTTGCCGACAATATCGGAGATCGTGGACCAAAGGAGGGAAAGAACAAACGTGAACTCGAGTATCTATGTATTTGTATCGACCAGATGCTACTGAGAGTCGCGGGATACCGAATGCACGTACTGTGGCATGGCGCCAGGATCCTCGAGAATGCAGACCGAACGTGGATCTGCATTGGCGATGGGATCACGTAGGTTTTCTGTCCTACGTGTCCCACAAACTCGAGTCGCATGGAAGATGAACGACTTGATCATAATGAAGAGGTATGGCAAATATTTATTGAAATATTTGTCCTACGATTTTTTTCGTCGAAGGAGGATTATCGTAATAAAGATTTATAATATAAAGATTTCATATAACGTAAAGAGAGTTTTTGTTAACAAATAAAGCATTTTTTTCATAGTTTATATTATAAAATCTTAATGGATATTTTAAAGTATACCAATGATGAGATCAGATTTTCTGCGAATATATATTGAAGTAACAGTCCAATAATTCTTTGAATAAGAAAAAAAATATTCCTGTATAAAGTAAAAAGATTTATGAATTGATAAATAGGAAGAATTTTTGCTTTGATATAATTTTCATAGAGAATGCTGTTATGTTTCAAATTCATATACCTATTAAAATATTAATTAACAAAGACAGATACTTGTGTTCGTATTCTTGATGTTATATGAAATAAATATGTAAGAAAATACATAAAGAGCGACTTGTGTTCACTCGACTTGGAAGTAGCGATGATTCCTTTTCGAGCAAATATGATTCTCTCTATATATTCCTTATATATCGTCAATCATTTATTATTTTATAATAAAATTAAGTTTTTCGCTTTTCTTTTAGATTTGTTTAAAAAGTTTAACATTTCAATTATATTTAGTTATGATTAGAACTTTACAAATAATAAATCATAAGTAAGAGAATTGAAATAAGTCTAAGTTTGTATTACATTATTGTTTGTACGTAACATTATTAACGTAACATTATTGTTTGTACGTAATTGTCATTGCTAAAAAAGAGCAATGTATTGCGTGACTGACATTTTTAGAGCTAATTGTCGACAGATGTTATCCGGAATAACGAATTATGACCTAGACTGAAACGTAAAGCGAACCGACACGTCGAGAAGAACTTATGGACACTCTGGCGTGTTTGGTGGAAGGTAGTCCGATAAAAAGGAACACCACAAGTATGATGGCTGCACGGACGTTTAGACAGGAAGAAAGTGGAAGTTCGCTGAGAAGTGTCGGTTAAAGTCGACGGGCTGACTCGTTCCTCGTTCTTGTTTTCCAAGCTCCGAGGCTTGCTCACCCGCACAGCACGAAATTCATCATTAGATCCTTGAGCTGGGATACACCTCGGCAGAAACGTGGTGATTATCCCCGACGGCGGGGCTGCGAAAATTGCGGCGAAAACCGTTTGTTCTCGCGCGTAGAATTAACATTCTGCCAAATTTATGACGCCTGCATCGCAGTTCAAGACAATGACGGTGATATTGATTACGGGCGTGGCGCGAGTACCTTCTTCTCCATTATCTAACAAAGTTCGCAGGAAACTCAACCTCTAGAATTGCAAGTGATTATTGTAGTTTTGATGTTAGAAGTAATATATAATCGTAGTTAATTTTATTCGCTGAGGACATCTCTCAATCGCTTAGGAAAAAAATTTAGTCACAAATGGTATTATTTATAAAAAAATTAAGAAATATATATAAGAAAAAAGAAATAGACTCTTAATTTATATTTTAAAATAATTCCAGTATAAATTAACAAGAAGCTCTTTCACGTGTTATAAAGAAGATGTTTATGCTTTACACAAAGAGAATGACTTTTCAAAAGAAAAATTTTACTCTCAAATGTAGATTTAAATACAAATGATAATTTAATAAAAATCATGAAATATGAGTGGTAAAGAAGATATATAGGATGTAAAGAAACAAGTATCGGTAGGACGTGACATCGAAATCCATGGTGAGGTTTCTTTTGTGAATGCGAAAATAGTACGTATGTTGCACTGAGCCATACATGGTTCTTCGACCACCTTTAGGAAAGAGAGCATCGAGAGATTTTTATGCGGCACTTTAAAATGCCCCCTTCTCCATTAAAGTCCCAAAGTAATACGAAATAACCGCAGGTCGATGGCGACGGCGGCAGCGGCGCCATTTATTTGAGCTCGTAAACATCGATACTGTCGAGTCTCACAATCTCCATCATCAAAATCGTTTCTGGGTGTTAAGGCCCTTCTTTCCCCCTTCTTTCTTTCTGCTCCCTCTGTAAAACGGAGCCCTGCGGCTAAATGCCCGATGAAATAAAATCCGGGTATCGTAAACGCGCGAAATAACTATTGGTTCGAACTGCTCGAAGAAGAGAAAAAGAGAATTCAAGGTGAGAAAGGATTTCGGAGTAGGGATAAAAAGAGAAAAATTGTGAGTGAGTGAATGAGAGAGAGAGAGAGGGGGGGGAGGGAGAGAGAGAGAGAGAGCAATTTATTATTTTAAAAATCTATAAGTAAAATACTAAAGTAAAAATAAATAAGTAAATAATTGTACAAAACACAATAAAATTGAAGTAATGAATAGTCTAACTTAATGAATACTAAAGGTTAAAGAAAAATTAAAAATATAAAGATAAGAAGTATAAATCTTTCGCTTTTTCAAAAAATTTAATAAGTAAAAAAGAAGAAATAAAATTTTATAGTGGATTTTATTGTAGGAAAGCGGACTGAATATGAAAAGAAAAAATAGAAAACTGAAAAATTTGTAAGGAAAAACAATTTAGGATCAAATACTGTTGAGCGGAAGAATAATAGACTCTATTTTATGAATCAAAAAAAGATGAACTTTATATACTACCACAAAAAAAATATCATTTCACAATAAAACTCAATGTCAATGGATAACGTTTTTCGCATAAACATAATGTACATAAAATAATTTATGATTCAAAATTACGTTGAAATATAGCAATCTCCATGTATTTGTAACCTCTTGGTTCCTATATTTAAGTGGAACTGTACTGTGAGCTCTAAGATGAAAAGTTCATGTAGATATTAACAGATTATATATGTATCTATATGTTATCTTCCGTATTTTAAATATTATTTTCTATATTTTAAAT
>NW_017259323.1:1794558-1801062 GCF_001594045.1 Atta colombica
CTCGTTTGAACTGATCTTCTAATGCCTGTTTCTACCAATGTAGTTTAATTTTAATCTTGATTCAATTTGTTCTTTATTCCTTTCTAGTCCTAAGAAAAAAGATGAAAAACAAGTTCAATCAAGATCAAAATTAATCTACATTGGTAAACACGGACATAAAACACTTAACTCAGAGTCATCAAATAAATTTAATTCGCGGCTCGAGCAGCAGCCAATTCTGAAGCGTCTTATCACTGTGACATTGAAAGTATTCTAATTCACTAGTGTTGGGTAATACTAGACTTTCGTCGAGATTTAAAACGAATTGCTTTGTCATCACGATTGTTTACCTATATCCTAGCCGGTATGTATACAGATCCTCGTCGCGGAATCAGAGAATGAAGGACGAGAAGGATACATCTTAGCCGGGGTTGTATAAGTCTCGCATATACGTTATAACCGTGGCGTAACCATCCCAGGGCGTAACATTAATAGCTTTATGGTTTATTGCTTTCGAGTCTGCGGTTAAGTTCCTCCGCTCCTTGTGGCGCGGCTGGCCTGAAGGCTACGATGCGGTACTTTTGCGCGCGTTCATGTACCACCATTTTTCGATTTCGTTATGTCGACACGATGGCATTTTATTCACATAGCCTCGCTTGATCATGATTCTTCCTTCTCCTGTTATTTTGTCTTTTCGCGCCACTGACGTTTGCAGCACGTTATATTTAAATTAACTCTTTAATACATTTTTATTTAACGCATATAATTAAACAAGCGAAGATCCTCTAAATCGCAAAAAGGTATTTTAGGAAAGAAAAAAATTTAAAAAGTTATTTAACTCGAAGAGAATAATTTATGATGATTATATCGATTTTTCAGGTCATGTCATAAGATGTCATTAAATCGCAGTGCAAGGCTGTTTTCAAGAAAATTATTCAGACTATCTTCTTTTTTTTTACTCTCGCGTGTTAATAAAGCGCAAAATGAGGTGAGGAAATAATGACGAATCGAAATGAAGTACTGAGGACGGTACAGACAAGGAACAAATGATAGTTGTAGTATGCGCTTTGTTCGCTTCTTTCTTTCTTGACGATATATTGTACATTCGCTACATCTTGTTCTCTCCATTTCTATCCTCTAGCGACTCCTTCTGCTTTTCTCTTTCTCCTCTCACCTCGGTAACCTCAGCAGCGAACAAGCTGGACCACGCGTTCGTAGAGAGAACACATGGATTCATTTTTGTTTCTCAAATGTAAAATATTGATTTTCGATCACCATTCTCACACACAAACATTATCATTTTATTATGAAAAATCTTCTTATTATAAAAAATAATGTATTAATTTTTTTGGAGTTATTATTATTTTTTTTAATCTTTTATTTATTATAACATTTGAAAAACAAAATGCCTATTATAATGTCTATTTAATTTCAATTTTTCTGTGAAGTACTTGATCTAAATGTTACTTGTATACGATGAATATGATGTAAAATAATTATATAATAATTATTAAATATAAGCATTGGAAGTGTACGTGAATCGAATACTAAATAAAATAAAATATAATAACCTATTGAAAAATAATATAGATAAAATATTATAGATGAAATTTTTAAACTCAGATAAATAGGAATTTATATTTAGTATATCTTTTTAATATATCTTAATTATATTAAGTATATCTTTTGTATATGTATAAATAAACATTTTGAAATAAAACTATCTTTCATTTATATTTTCATTGCGACGAATAGAGACTTCTAATGAATTTTACGTGAATAACAATTACAATATAGATACATAGATATATGTTGGTATATATTCACAAATGTATTAAATCTCGCAGATGAAATAGGAAATGACATTATATGGAGCATCATAAAAATTGTTGAATGACGGAGAGTTAATTAAACTTTCTACTGCGTTGTCCAACTAGATTACGTGTGATAACATTGATTCTGGATTCAATGCGTGACGTTAGCGTCTATTAGGAATTACATATTACTTAGTCAAAAGGAGTCTGTACTGCTGTTATCTAGAGAGAAATAGATTTCCTTCATATAATTTGCGAATGCTAATACGCTGAGAAGTGAAATCTAACTTATGATAAATGCTCTTTCTTCGTCGAAAGATACTTTATAGTAGGTGTTTAGTGAGTTGCAGTATATAATGCGCGTCCCGTCGCATTCTCGCGATAAGCATATTTATTACTTCGCTAGTTATTTAAATAGCATTCAATTAGCATATTTATTTACTAAGCTTTTATTAAATATAACTACTGAAAATCTAGATTTTTATATATGTATATATGTAACTTATATTTATATAACACCACTTTTTAATTATTTTAGATAGATAACTCAGTTATTTTTCATGTTATATGATGTGAGATATTTTGAATAATACTAGAAATAATAATATGATATATAAAATTATTGTGATATTTATTGTGAAGTGACATTATAGGCTGCATTATGCGTTCAAGTCGTACGAGTTTGAATCGCCTGTAACTCTCGTTTGTTGATGCATACATGTTGATGCAAACTTGTGCAGCAGATAACAATCTTGCCTGAGTGCTTTTCACCGTTGATCTAGTGAAGATTTTGATATACGAGCGTCTTGTACTCGTAATTACACGATGTTTTGTCTGCCTTTGGAATTACTTAACTGTAGATAAACGCGAATGCATTAAAATATTTTAAATTGTGTGCGTGATATTAAATCAGCATATTTATTTATCTAAATGTCCTCCCTTCCTTCCCCAAATATTCCCCTTCTCTCCACGTGTTAATAACAACCGATTTGGAAAATCAAATATACGGGGGATTGCGTTATTTATGCACTTTCATATTTATATAGCTTCAATTTTTGCACTGCATCCTTTAAGGCATTTTCCTCTTGGAGCAAACAATCATATTCATTCTTAAGTCGTTTTAAATTGTAAATTACGCTAACTATGCAAAAAATAACTTCGACTTATGCGCTACGCTTTCCAAACAATTTTTGCGTTACAACCCTTAAGGGACTTTCCTCTTGGAACTAGTAATATTCGTATCTAAGTCAGATCATCAAGTTAAGAATTGTGAAAATACCTTAACTGTGCAAAATATATTTTTGATTCATGCGCTATGAATTCCAAGCAATCGCATTTCTATTAAAAAATCAGAGATTATAATGTAAGGATTTGAAGAAGTGCCTGATAAGATGAATAAACCTAATATTCAAAAAAAATGAATGAAATTACTCAAATAAATTTCATTTTTATTAAGAAACGAAGAAATATTTTTAATAACGTAATTGTTTGTAATACATAGCGCATAAATCGAAAATATACATTGCACAGTTGAAGCATGTATTTTCACAATTTTTAATTACAACTAATTTAAAATAATTTTTAATTATGACTTACAATTAGATTCAAATATTACAGTTCGCTCTGAGAGGGAAGCCTCTTAAGAGTTGCAGTGCAAAAATCGAAATTGCTTGAGAATAATAGCGCATAAATCGGAAATATTTTTTGCAGTTAAATAGTTTTATTTTGCTATTTTAAACGACTTCGGGATGAATATGACTATTTGCTCCAAGAGAGAAGTGCCTTAAGGGATGTAGCATAAAAATTAAAGCTATGTGAATATGATAACATATAAATAGCGCATAAATCCTATGTATTTGATTTTTCAAATCGGTTGTTATTAACACGTGAGGGAAAGAGAAGGAGGAACTGACTGACAGCCTACTCAATTCTCCCACAAAAAAATTTTTTTTTTAGTTAAATAAAATAAGCACCAAAATTTTTTCTTGCGGATTTTGAAAGCGCATAAATAGCATATTATTATATAATTTATTCGTTAAGATTTGTAGAGGGAGAGGCAGCTAGACAGACGTCTAATAGAAAAGTAATAGGAATTTATAATATCAAGTGTTCTTAAATTGTATGTAATGCGTGCTAATTTAAAAAAAAAAATTCATACTCATCGAAGAAATGTTTGGAAATAAAATTCAACAGTTGATCAAAACAAAGATATATGCAGGGATAAAAGAATCAATTTATCTCATAGCGCGAATCTTGTAGAAGACATCGACCACCTTAAGAGAAGTATACATCTTTCCTTTGCTTGTTAAAGAAGAAATCGAACATCATAATTCTGTTGTTGTTTCGAGGAGTGTTAATATGTAAAACAGCAAGAAACATCATTATAAATTAGAATTTCATATATCGTACTATATTACGAATGATATCATTAAGTTTTGATTGTATAATATACACATATGTTCATCCTTTTTTTGTTGAATTATTTTAAATCTTTTAAGACTTGACGAGACGACCAATATTCCTTTAATTTTTCGTAAATGTAAAAAATATCAGCGAAGAATGCTAAAAATGTACTTTTCTGCAATCTATTATAACAATTATTTTTAATCCATTTTAAATTAAACTTTTGATATTAATATTTTTTAATCTATACAAATAGTAACTGCAAACAATTCTATTTTTAAATATTTTAGAATGAGCATTGTCAATTTCTTTTTAAGGTAACTTTTTTTAAAAGATTCACAGTGCTATTTCTCAAATCAAAATCAAATAAAGCTGAAAATTGTATTGACATTCACACTTACATCGTTATTCTAACATACTAATTTCCAGGCTTTCAATAATCCAAAGGAATCAAATTTTAATTTCGAGATTTGAGACTATATGTAGAGCTATCATTTTTTCGAAATTGAACTCGTGCAAACGTAATCATCGATCGATGATCGCCTGGTTGATAGCACTTATATGTGGGCGTGTACCTATATATTTTCCTCGGCATGCAATAGCCCACTCGAATCGCGACGTAAATCCGCAAATATCTGACCTCAGGCCAGTATCGTTTAGCCGGTAACATCCCTGATCATGCAGCACCGAGTCTCTTATCCTTTTTGTAATGCGTACTAAATTACCTGTCCCTTTTAACGTCGTGTGTGTAACTTGAAATGCTTGATGGATGCCTCGCGGGCTTAACTTTTCAACTGTGGGAAAGATTACGTGAAAACTTGGGAAAACAAGAGGTTTCAAGAAAAATTTAGTTTACTGATATTAGAGTTGTAAAAAAAATTAAATGTGATTATTGTTTATAAAGCTCTAGTAAACAAATTCAATGTTGTACATGTAGCAAATTAGAAATTTGCAAATAAGTTTTTTAAATTCTATACATGTGCATGTATTTTTCGGAATTAAATTTTATAAATAATAAATATTTATATTGATGAATCATACACCAGAAAATTAACTGAAGGATTTTATATTGTTATCAATAGTTGTTATACAATAAAAATATAAAATAAACTATCATTGTTTAAGTGATTATTTTTATTTTCACTTAAAATTTGCAATAATTCCTTTAGATATCTTTAGATATCTTTTAAAAAAGAGATAAAAATGACTTCAATTAAAGTAACCTTGAGAATATAAAAAGAAATTCGGTTCTACTGGTAGAAATTTGTTCGTGAGTTTGATATTATACGAAATGTACTAAGTGTATATACATTGGATCGGAATGCAAGCGATAAGTTTAAGTGATGGGACAATTAAAGAACAATTAAAGTTGCAACACATCAGTAGGATAGAAGGCCGAGTCGATAAAAATGTTAGTTCAAACAAGAAATTTAGTTGATATGTTAATTGTATTTAGTTAATTGTATCATTGCAGTTTCTTTCCAAAATGTTTCTTTCCTGAATTCGCTGAGTGATATGCAAAAATATCAATTTTTTGCATAATATACAAGATATAATTTGTACTTTCTACGTTTGTATTTTGTAATGATTGGATTCCATGTCAATTTTTCTCCAGCATGTCCATCTTCAATAAAATTCAATAAAATTCTTTTAGATACGATTAATAAAAAAACCACCCACATGCCTCTCACCCTTATCGTCCACCCACATTTCTCTGTTAGACTTGTTGGTGCCTATGGGCATCATCCTGATCGGATGTTCAACCATCGATCAACTTGCAACGAAAGAACCATGTATTTGAAATGTTATATATTGAAATGCTATATATTTCATCTTCTAATCGTTTAAAGAATTTTTCGTCTTTGCTATTTGGTACATAAGGCGAGACAACTATTAGATTTGGTTATAGATGATGGAAAGATTTTATTCCTTGATTTTTTTCGATCGACATGATATATACACGGATAACTTCACTTATAAATTTTCAAATCTATGGCTACGTTGTTGTCAGTTACATTAAATATAGATATAAGTGACAATAACATAATAAAATAAGTAGAGGAAACAAGAATTGAGTATAAATGGGGAAACAAGAATTGAGTATAAATCAAAAGTTCCTAAGATATTAGTTAAAAGAAATAATTGCAAATCCAAGAAATTGTTTATAGTTGCATATCGAATGCGATCGTTATTCAAAATTGCATTGTATAATACAATGTTATAAATTATTTCGTAGAAAATGCATATCATATATGTTACATCATGATTAATTTTATTATATGTGTGTATATATATATATATATATATA